>NW_021145990.1:0-20799 GCF_002837175.3 Physeter macrocephalus | reverse complement strand
CCCCCGCTTTAAGGGGCCGCCCCGGGCCCGCCGCTCGGGCCCCCCCCCCGCCCCCCTTTGGGCCGTTCCTGGAGCTCTGACCCATCAAGAGTGGCTTTCTGGTCGCCCCCCATCTCGCTAGGCGTTGAAGTGACGCGCCCAAGAGCCCACATCTAAACCGAGACCCCCGACTCACTCCCTTCCAGGGCGCTCTTCTCCCAGGGGCGCCAGGCCTGCGCGCAGCGCCCCACCCCCTTGAAATCCTCCTCCCACAGAGGCACCCCAAGGTCGTCACTGGCCCTGGCCGAGGGCGCCCTGAGGGGATGCTGGGAGCGGTCGTCCCCCATCAGGTCCCCACCTCCGCCTTGCCCTCCCCACAGAAGGGCTGATGGCAGGAATTTCATCTGGAACTAAGAGACAGGTCCTAGTACCCAGGGCACTTGGGGCCTGGAGGGAGGCAGCCGCCCACACTTGGGGAGGGGAGCTCAGCCTTGCATGCAGATCCCACCTATGCACAGAGCGGGCCCTGCTCTCACACCTTCAGGACTCAGCTTTCCTGCCCCACTGGGTGCAGCCTGGACCTGCACCCCTTACGAGCAGGTGGGGCTGCAGGTGGCTGCTCTACCCCTGTAAGAGTTTCCTGCATCACTTGTGAATGAGCCGCTTGGTGACCAAGTAGCAGGGCTCGGCCGGGGCTGCAGCTCCCTGGGCCCAGCGAGGAAGGGAAGGGACCCAGAGAGAGAACTGCTCCCTGCAGGCAGGGTAGGCCGGAGTTGGGGGAGACTGAGGCTGCTCCCTCTGTTAGTGGCTCATTTTTCGCCCTATATGCGAGGATGAGTCTGGTCTCTGCACAGGGAGTCTGGGGTCCAGTGAATTCCGCAGAGGTGGTTTGGTGCCTGCCGGAGCCAAGCGGCGGGACAGACGGAGGCCGGGTCTGAGCCGGGTGGGGCGGTCCATTCCCGGGGAGGCCAGCAGAGGCCAGCAGAGGGCAGGCCGGCCCTGCGGGGAGCAGAGGCCTGGCGGTGGGTTCTGATGGCTCCTCCCAGCCTCAGTTTCCCAACTTGTGAACGGTGTCCAGTGTCTGGGCTGCACAAAGAAGACGCATCCTAAACCGAGTGTTAGATCTGGGGGGCCGCACCTCCCCACCGCCTCCCAGCTCCTTCCTTGCGGTGGAGAAGCAGTCCGGGGAAGAGGGCAGAGTACAATCCCCCAACCACGCCCCCTGCAGCCTGAGGACACTTCCTTCTCCTCGGCCAGGGCAGGGCAGGGCAGGGCAGGAAGTCACCGGTGGGCCTTCCCCACAAGCCACTGCCAAGGGGACGGGCAGCTTCCTGCCTCCACCTGCTGCCCACCCCACCTGGGGCAGGGGCGAATGCGCTCCTGGGGCCCTGTCAGCGCCACCCAGAGGCTCACCGTCAGCCTCCCCTCCCCCCACACAACCTGCCACAAGGGCTCCCTTGGCTGCAGCAGTAACCTTGGTGCCTTCTCGATGCCCGTGCTACCACCAGCCACCAGTCAGAGGGAACCCCACATCAAAAACCAGACCTCGTCACAGCCCGGACACCCTGCAGCCTGAGAATGAAATCCCAAGGCCTTCGAGATGGGGCACCTTCCCCCGCCCCAGCCGCATTTCTGTCCTTGGCCGCTGCTCTCCGCCCCTCGGCCTTTGGCGGGGGTCAGGGAAGGCTCTCTGCTGCGGTGCCATTCAGCGTGGCTGAAGAAGCTGGGAGGACAGAGGCCTGGGATGGAGAGGGAGGGATCTGGCCGGGACAAAGGCCCGTGTGGCCAAGGTGGCAGGGGGAAGCAGACTCAACACGTGCCATGCCATTCGTGTCCTTTGTTTCTTTATTGATTGGTGTCCCCTCCCCCGAGGGGACTGACTGCAGGCTGCCAAAAGCCCAAGAAGCTGGTTGGCTGTCTCGGGTCGGGGCCACACAGGTCTGTACGCGGGGCTCCAGCCTGCACATCCCGGAAGAGGGGACCGTGGCTACAGAGGTCGGGGGCCCAGGTTTTGCCCCCACAGACCTCAGGAGGACAGCCTTGACCGGCCCAAGGTATGGTCAAGGTGGGGAGGGAGGGCCTCTGTAGCCTCTCGTCTCTGATGGGCCCCAGCGACGTGCACCCCCACTGCTCACACCTCCGCCCCCAGAGAGTGGCTCCAGTGCCCACCCGCCTCCGCCTCCGGGCAGCCTGCCAAGGCTACCCCTGCTTCCTGGCCTCCGTCCCCAGCACCCAAGACAGCCTGCGGGTTGCCCGTGGGGGTTGGTCGGATGCCGGTGGGTTGGATTTCCACACCCAGGGCTCCACCCACACCTCCGGCTCCCAGACACCCTCCCCTGCCTCCTCCAGCAGAAGGCGTTCAGGCCTGGAACCAGCCCTCGAGGTCCTGGTAGGCCTGGCCACGGGGCAGGTCGGGGTAGTGGGCGCAGATGGCGCAGAAGCGTTCCCGCCAGTCGCTGAACAGCCGCACTCGGAGCCGGTCTCGCCAGGCGAAGTAGCGCCGATAGCGGCTCTCGTTCATGCCAGTGAGGAAGGCGGCCAGCTCGTGGGCCGAGCCGAAGTCGTCCACGTGCACAAAGGCGTCAGGCGGGGCGAAGGCCTCGTAGGTGACCCTCGAGGGGCCCAGGACCACGGGCACCGCGCCGGCCAGCAGCGCGTTGCGCCAGAACTTCTCGGTGATGTAGTCTCGGTGCTGGGAGTTCTCGAAGGACAAGTAGAAGAGGTACCGGGCCACGGTGGGCAGCAGGCAGTCGGCGCACAGGGGCTGCTTGTTGGCGCGGCCGAACACGTCCACCTGCAGATGGGGCGCCAGCTGCCGGTACAGCTGCACGCGCCGCTGCCGCTCCTGGAAGTTGCTGACCACCCAGGCGGCCACCCTGCTCTTGGCCGGCAGCGGCGGCGCAGGCCCCTCACGGGGCTCCAGGCGGCCGTAGGGCACGAAGATGTCTGAGTCACGCCGGTAGCTCAGCACCCAGTTGAAGACCCCACGGAGGCGGCCGAGGCCGCGGGTGTGGCTGGGCGACTCCATGGAGGCCCACACCCAGGGCTGCCCTTGCGGCCGCTCGGCCAGGGGCAGGCGGGCCTGCCGGGTCTGCAGCTCTCGGTGGTGGAAGACCACGGCGTTGGCGCTGGCCAGCAGGCTGCGGTTGGTGGTCAGGCGGCAGTGGGCTACACCGTACCTGGTGCAGGTATTGCTGGGCAGCTCTGGGGCCTGGCTGGCGAAGGGCCAGTGCCAGATGAGGATGGTGATCGTGGGCTGGGGCGCCGGAGCTCCCCCAGGGGCCGACCCGAGCAGCCACAGGAGCCAGAGTGTCGAGAGAAGAGTCGCTACCGCCAGGCCCCCCAAAGCCCGAAGCCTCGGAGCGGGGCTGACCCCTGCACAGGACACAGGAAGAGAAGCTGTCTCCTTGGGCTCGCCCCAGGCCCCATCCTCCCAACCCAAGCTTCCCCGAAGACCAGACACTCACCGGTATTACGCATTGGCAGCTCCCGGATGATTAATCACTCGAGAAGCCGGAGGTTCTCAAATCACAGCCACGGCTGCACGGGGGTGCCCTGAAATCACAGCTGCGCCCTGCACCCAGCCCCACCTGGAAACGCTGTCCTTTCATCTGCTCAGGAAGAGGGCAACCAGGGTACCTCCCCGCTCCTGTCCCGCCCTCGCCCCCACCCTGAGGTGACCTTTGGCATCACCGCCATCCTCACCCCGCCTCCCTCTCTAGTCCTCTGGCTGCTGGGGGGGGGTGCGGCTACAGGAAGGGTGCCCAGCCAGGGTCCAGGGCCATGTCCCCCACCCCTGCTGGCCTCTGGAAAGGCCTGGAGGTGACGCACGGGGCAGGCACGGGAGGCAGGAGGAGGAGAGGGCCCGCGTGGCCTCAGGGAAAGGGAGGCCATCCTGAGCAGAGGTGGCCCCCACCCCAGAAGTGTGGCCCAGCCGTTGAGCACCCAGCTATTGCCTGCTGCCCGGGCCTGGGGTGTCCGTGGAGAGCAGGCATGCTTCCCTCGGAGGCCAGCCGAGCCCAGGCCAGCACTGCCTCCCCCAGTGCTGTGTCATCACCCACTTCCCCTGCTCACCACCCGCTCAACTCCGCCGTGGGCTCCAGACCCTCTCGCTGCAGATGTGCTGCACTCAGCTGTTTGCCAGGAGGCTGAGGTCTCTCCTATTCTTTGCTTCTAATTGGGCCACTCCACCGGACCCCACCTCTGCCGCCTCTAGGACACCTTTGTCCCGGAACCCAGATTCCCAGAGAGGGGTTCCGTCCAGGGGTCCTAGGAGTGTCTGCCCACACAAGGCCCCAGCACATGCCCACGGTGGGCAGGTGCCAGGCTGGGCCTGGCCCTGGGGTGGGCTGTGGGGCTGCCACGCCTTCTTTCCCCTCCCAAGGACCCGTGTCTGTGGAAGCCCCGGCTGCGGGGCCCCAGGTTCCTGCCGGGCCGGGAAGAGCTGCAGGAACCTGGGGTGGGAGGCCTGCCCTTGGGGGCTCCAGGTCTCTTCTTCCAGGTCCCACAGCCCAGGGTGGGAGCGGGGGCAGGGAGGGGGCTTTCCAGGCTGGAAAGGGAAGGAGTCGCTCTGTCCCTGACGTGGGCAGGGGGCTGGCACCCGCTCCAGGAAAAGGAAGGCTGAAGTCCAGAGTCCCTCTCCTCCCCCGCCGTCCGGCCAGCCCTGGAGGCCCAGGCATGGAGGTCCAGTTCCTTCCCCTTTTGCTCTGGCTCCTCGGAGCTGGACAGCCCTGGCTCCGGCCTACACCCCACGCTCAGCCATCAGCTTCCTTCAACCCGGCTGGACATGGCTGGGCAAGGCCCAACCCTCATGCTAGTGTCCTAAGGGCCTCAGGCCTGTCCAGTGTTGGGAGGCTGCGGGCTGGGTGTCGTGGAAGGAACAGCAACCAGGAACTGTTAGTCGGATCTGCCGCCCACGCCACCCTGGGTGCCTCCCATCACCCCGAAGTTCCTGTCCTGCTCCACTAGGGCTCCCGGAGCTACTGGCCTCCCCCCGCTCCTGCCCTCCAGTGAGGACCAGACTGCCCTCAGGGCAGGAACCGGGGAGCTGGCAGCAGACCCATGGAGGGCGACAGGCAAGTCCAGGAGAAGGGGGGCAGTTTGGCCCCTCTGAGGCTCCCCACCCCCTGCATAACCTCTGAGCTGCGGTGACGCCTTGTGCAACATCGGCGGGGGGCAGAGCGGGGGCTGCAGGATCTGTCGGAAACCATCTGGTGGTCCAGGGTGTGGATGCAGCCGCCAGGCCTGGCTCCCACGGGCCAGCATCAGGCCCTGACCGGAGCGGACAGCTGCTGTCACCCCTGCCCTTCCGGCAGCCAGCATTTAGGGAGAGGACCACAGTGGCACTGGGCCTTTGGTCCCACCCAGGCGTCTCTTCTCTGGCACGGGGGCCCCGCGGGAGACCACCCCCTCCCCCTGTGGCAGGCGCCCCTCGGGCAGTGGGGGGAGAGCAGGAAGGAGCTGATCCCGCCACAGCCTGCTAGCCACCTGGCTCCTGGCTGCCAGAGCCTCTGCCCTTCCTGTTTGCACTGCCAGGCTTGCCTGGGGCCCTGCCTCCGGCCTCACCCACACCCGCAGCCCGCTCCCTTCCTGGGTGGACCGAAGGAACCTCCCCCACGCTTATGCGAGGGCTGCTGCCCCTAGGGGGCCCCTGGCATGCCTGCCAGTCGCTGGCCCCCCCTCCCCATTCGTGAGAACCTGCTGGCTGGGAAATGGGGCTCCAAGGTTGGCCCAGAGATGGGTCAGAACGAGAGGTTCTCAGAGGAAAAAAAAAAAGGTGAGAGAGTCTGAGTCAAAGGGAAAGTGGGGCCTCCTCCTGCCAGCTCAGCCCTGGGCCTCGGAGTCTCTGGGATGCAGGCGGGCACCCACCTCCAGCTTAGCAGCCCGTGAGCACCTGGGACCCAGGACCACAGGGTCACACCCGCAGCCGAGTGCAGGGCTGCTCCAGGGCCAGCCTCCTGGCGGGCACCGATCGGAGGGCCCCCGGCCTGTCCCCAGGGTCCCTGCTTCTCACTGCCCAGGGCCCAAGGGAAGAGGATCCCCCTTCCGGCGGCCTCCGCAATGAGATAGGGGCCAGCGGACTGGGTCAGGGAAGGGAGGGCAGGGGCTTGGGGTCCCCCAGGGAGGAGGGCCTTCCTCAGCCCACTCACCGGGCACAAGGCCCCGAGCGGTTCCAGGCCCGCTCCCCATCTGGCTTTTTTGACTTCCACTGGCCCCAGGCGAGCTCAGACAGAGCCGGCCCCTGCTCTTGGTCAGATCCTCAGCCACCCTTCCTTTCACAGGCCCTGGGGTGCAGGGGGCTGCCCTGGGGCTGGAGCTGCTGCTCCGGGCCCCAGCCCAGGGCCCCTGCCCACGAGCACGTTTTCTGGCCACCCCACCAGGAGCCCTGAGCCCACGTGGGACTCTCACAGGCCCCGCCTCTGGCAGCCCTCACCCCACCTCCACCCGGTTCTCACTAGAGGGCGTGGGGGCGGGGCGGGGCCAGCGATGCGTGTGTGTGCCTCCGCCCCTTAGGAAGCTTCCCTGGCCTGGTGTCCTCCCGAGTGTAGGTGCCAGAGAGTGACACCGCCACAGCACAGCATAGACCCTGGGGCTAAGATGGTGCTTGACAGAGACCTCGGGGGGGGGGGGGCGGCCCCCTAGCCAAGGGCCTAGGCAGTGGGAACCTCCCCAGCCGCAGACCCCAGGAGGAGACGGCCTCCCGCGCCACGCAGGTTGGTCCTCCTGCCAGCCTGGGTGGCTGGGCTGCTCCGGGGTCCCGAGTCCCCATCCTGCACCCCACCCAGGGCCCTGGAGGAGCCGCCGGCAGGTCCTGGAGCTCCCCCTGGACGGGATGTGGCCATGCTCCCCAGCCGAGGCAGGAAGGGAAGGAGGGCTGGAGGAGCTGGTGGCCTCCAGGTGGTCCACGGGGAGGCTGAAAGCTGCCACCTGCCGTGACTGCCCTCCAGCACTGCCCTCGTGCTGTTCCCTCAGCTGCACCCCCAACCCCACCTGCTAGCCTGGGCAGCCACCTTCCCAAAGGCACTCCCTGAGCCCCTGCCTCACCCTCTCCCTGGGAGTAAAGGGTGCCCAGGCTCCCCTCTGCTGCCTTCAGCCTGCTCCTGCAAGAGCCGGTGGCTGGGAGCGTGGCCACCAGGGGGCCTTCTGGGCACGCGTCTGGACTTGGCTCTGCTCAGGCCCGCCCCTGGGGCAGCCGGGCTCTGGCCCCCTCCGCGAGGCGCCCCTCGGGCTGGGGCTGCGTGCCTCCTACGCTCCTGCTGCCCAGGTGCCGTCGTCTGGAAGGTGACAGCGGTCAGCGCGTAGGGTGGCCGCTCTCTGCCCAGGTCAGGCCAGCACGAGGTGGGAAAGACAAGTGCCAGGAGCCCAGGGACTGACCCCAGGGCTCCAGGGGAAACTCCGGCCCTGGGTCTGCAGGGTCCAGCTGGCGAGACAGACTGGCCTGGGCCGGATCAGCCTGGGTGCCTTGCCCTTGAGCGAGAACGTAACCTCTCTGCCCCCCAGTTTTCTCCGTGGCTCTTTCCCCTCGTGATACAGATTAAACGACAGTGGACGGCGGTCCGCGTCGCCCTGCCCGCATCCCACCCCAGCCTCGTTCCCGGCTCCCTGAACCCGGCCCCTTTCCTCTCCCACGCCAGTGCATCAAAGGAAAACCGAGGATTCCTGCTGAGGGCCAGCCCAGGGCCACGGCCCAGGAGGCAGGGGTGGGCTCTGGCCCCAGAAACATACCGCTTTAGGACAAGCCATCAGCTCTGAGCAGAGCCAACCCCATCTCCCCGGCCCAGCCCCACCTCAGGGACCTGACCGTCCCAAACTGGCTTTGTCCTCCCCATTCATGGCTGCCCCCATCCATCTAGGAGCCAGAGGTGCAGCATTCTCCGGACACGCCACCCCTAGGAATAACTAAGGGGCTTCTGAACCCAACCCATCCCTCATCCCCAGCCTTGGTGAGGCAGACAGGCCTGATACCCACACCCTGTGTGCAGCAGGCCCCCGCTTCTCCTGGACCCCAGAAACCCCTCTGCCAGGCCCAGTCTTGGCACTTTTGACCACGAAGTTCGGCCACCACTCTGGGCCTTCAGCTGGAGGTCCCCCTCCCCCTCCACAGGCCTCCCGCTCCTTGGTGGGGGATTGGGGTGGACCAAGGCCCCGCTCACCTCTGTCCCGACCGGGCCCAGCCGCCTGTGTGCGGCCTGTGTCCCTCTCCCTGGCACGCCCCCCCCCCCACAGGCTGCGGGCCACAGCCAAGTCCTGCATGCCGTCCCTCCCCGCCCCCCAGCCCGTGTGGACACAGGGCAGGAACGAGGCCCGGGGTGCCCGCTGCCAGCTCTTTTTATCTCACAGAGGACGGGGTCTCGAGGGAGGGCACCGACTTCAGGCTGGCCTGGCCCTGCGCCGCACTCCTCCCCTCCCCGGCTCTGGGGCACAAGTGCTGGTGGGGGAGGCCTGGAGGAGAAAGAGGTTAGGGTGGTCCTCTCCCTAGGAAAAATAAAGCCTCTCTTCCCCAGCGGGCCGTGACAGGGTCTTCCCACGAAGGGCACAGGGATCACGCCTCTCTAGGGGCGTGGAAGGAAGCCTGAGGCCCCGCTCCAGGGTCCCTCCACCGTGGCCCCCAGTGCGGGGAAGGGGGAGGTCAGTCTCCAGCACACCCAGCCGAAGTTGTGAAACGCGCTTCAACTGGCTTGTCTCCGGGATTCCCGATCCATGCCTTGTCTCTCGGGTTGTCTTCCTCCCCTCGACTGGGGGTGTCCAGATGTGAGGGGACAGGTGCAAGGAGGAGCAGAGAAGGTCCCTGGCAGCAGGGGGAGTCTCCCCGGCAAGGGGTTCCCAGCCGCCCCGGGGCCCCAGCCACAAGCACACGAGTGTCAGGACACAGTCTCTTTAATGGAAAAGGCTGGGCCCCGCCCCTCCCCAGCCGTGGGCAGCGCGTCCGTGACAGGGTGGGCGTCAGCCTTCGGGTCGCTGCAGCGGAGGCGCGGACAGAGACGCGTGGTCGAACAGTGGGTTGCGCACCTCCATCTCTCCAGTCTGCGAACGCTGGCGTTAGGTGGGTCCAGGGCAGGGGAGGGTCACCCACCGCCCACCCCCGCACTCACCGGGGCCAGGCCGGGGCACTCGTACACCGTGAAGTCGCCGTCTTCGTTCTCCTCGTCCGAGGAGGCGGAGTCCAACTCCTTGGGGGGCTCCTTATGCCTGGGTGGGGGCAGGATCGTCGGGTCCTCCCTCACCCGCCAGGTGCCAGCGGCCCGGGATAGGCGTGGCTGGGCCTGGGGTGGGGCGGGGCGGGTGGGGCTTCTCACCGCTCCAGGCACCGCATCTGCTGCCTCTGGTGCTGGTAGTGGTACATCTCCGCGCTGTGCGCCAGCCGCTGGTCCCCGGGCTGCTGCGGGAGTGGGGAGACAGGGTCAGGCCGAGGCAGAGGGGCGGAGGGGGACGGGGCGAGCGGGACGGGGCCGGGCGCGGCCACACACCGAGATCCTGGGCGTGGCTGGGGAGCTGGGCGCCTGCGGGGCCGCGTAGTCGGCCTTCTGGGTCAGGCGAACGGCTCGCTGCAGCCTGCGGGGAGTGGAGACACCACACCTGAGACCCGCTGGGTCACCGCCCGGCCGCCCGGCCGCCCGCCCCCAGCCCGGCCCCATGCTCACCGACACCAGCAGAGAACGGCCACGGCAAGGGCGGCCGCGCCGGCCACGGAGCACGCCACGATCAGCACTGCAGGGAGGGGTCGCAGTGAGGGCAGCCTTTCGGGCAGGACCCTGCCTCCCCGCCCCGGCCAGACTTACGGAGGGCAAGGCTGTCACCGCGCCCGCCCCGCGGCTCCAGCGGGGACATGTGCACAGGCCCAGATGACACCGCGGAGCGCAGGGAGGAGGTGCGGGGCGTGGGCGCTCCCCGCGTGGAGGGGAGGCTCAGGTTGGGGCCCCGGCCACGCTCTGAGAGCCCCAGGGTGGACGCTGCAGAGGGAAGGCAAGTTAAACAGCAAGACCAGGCTGGGATCAAGGGCGGTGAGGAGTTGGACAGGGGAAGGGGGCGGGGTCTCACCGGCCTCCAGGAGCCGCTGTCGCCCCTCAGGCTGGGGTGGGGCCGTGAGCCTGGAGTGCCCCACCTCCTGCCGGTACAGCTCCTGGGCCAGGAAGTCGATCTCATCTTCCAGTCTGGGCTGGGGCAAGCCCTCCCCTGGGGAGGGTGAAGGGCCATGAGGTGGAGAGGCCCCCAGCCCCTCCCTGGCAACACCAGCTACAGGTAGCCTTCCAAGAGGGAGAGAGGGAGAGGCCCATCTGGGAGCCGGTCCCCGGGGCCGAGGCCTCCTTCTCCCTCCAGGCTCCTCCCAGGCACCTGTTGCCAGAGGACCAGGTACCAGCCTGCCTGCTCCTGGCCATCCCGGTTGCCATGGTGACAACTGAGGGAGCTCTGTGTGAGCACAGCGTTCCCAGGAAAGCGGGCAGCGGGTGGGAGTGCTATGGGAGCGTGCAGAGGCCAGGAGGAGAAGGGCAGGGCTGCTGCCCGGCACCCCACGCACTGCCCACAAAGCGGTGGGAGGAACACGGGGACAGTGCGTCACCTGGCCCGCTGCCAACACGAGCAGGCTCCCCCCAGGGAACGCGGAGAAGCCCCATTCTGTACCCCCGCCCCCACCAGGTCATCAGGAGAAAGGGAGGGCAGCTGCTGGGGCGGGGCCGTGGCTGGGTCCCCCTCGGTCCGGACAGAGGCTCCAAGCAGACACCCCCGCTCAGCATCCAGAGTGCAGAGCATGCGCCTTCTGCAGCAGGGCCCCGCCCCACTCGCTGCCAGGAACATGCTCCTCCAGGAAGCCCCTCCCAGCCCACCCGACTCTTCAGCCCCCAGAGCGCCCTCTGCAATGCCCCGTCACACCTGCAGTCACTCTGGCTGGCACCATCCCGACAGACGCTGGGCTCAGGCTGGCGGGCAGGGCACCGCCAGCACCATCAAGCAGACAGGACGGGCGAGGGATGGAGAGAGAGGGGTCGCTGGGCAAGGAGCAGGGGCGGCCCAGCGGGTGGAGAAGTGGGTGCCTGAGGGGTTTGGGACCAACCCTGCGGAGACCCAAGCCTGGGGAACTCTGACCCTGCCTCTCCCAGAATCACCCCAGCACTTCACACTGGATGCCTCTTGCCCTGGGAGGGGCTAACTGCCCCAGGCCTCAGCCCACCACCCAGCTCTGGACTGGTGCCATCTGGAAAGGATCACCAGGCCACTTGGAAGGTGACTCGAGAGTCCCTGGCACCCCACAAAGCACAGGAGAGCTGAGAGCTGAGGCTGGGGTCAAATGTACCAGGTGGGGGAGGGAGGAAGCCATACCCACAGGCTGGCGCATCCTGGGCACACAGAGCCCCTGCTGGTCCTCCTGGAAGGGCTGAAGGCAGGGCCCACAGACACGTGCACCCGGGGGGCACCGCGCCCTCCTCTTCAGGGCACAGTCCAGTCTCCCAGGACAGACGGCTGCATCTGAGAAGAAAGCAGAGGCAGAACAGGGTCACGGCCAGCCTGACTCAGCCCCTGCACAGTAAGTAGGACTGTCCCGGCCTCCCCAACCCCTCCCTACAGAGTTGACCAAGCCTGGCTCCGGCCATTGTTCTGGGCAGGCCCTTCCTCCCCTGCACCAGGGATCAGAAGCAGGAAGACAAACAGTCCTAACGCTTATCGGAACTCTCTTGCCTCACCCACTCCCCAGAGGCCACTTCCCAGACCTGAGCCAGCTCTCGGCACAGGAACCGTCCCCTACCATCCAGAGGACACTGAGCTCTCCCGCTTAGCGCCCTGCAGCGCTCCAGGTCCTACCTCCTGTCTCAACCCGTCCTAGAGCGAGTCTCTCACCCCTGCCCAACCTGGGAGCCCCAGAGGGTGGGGCCCAGGTCGCTCCCTCACACCACCTCGGGCACCCCCACCACAAACCTCACCACGATATCCTACAGCCCTAGAGGGCCAAGCTGGGAGGCAGCACGGGTCGAGTCACTGCCCCCCACATCCACCCTCTGGCTTGTCCCCAGGGCACAGCCGAGCCACTGGGGCTGGGGATACTTGGGACGGAGTCTGCCAGTCTCACTTGCTTCGGAAACAGAAACCAGGCAGGGGTCACTCCTGCAGCCACCACTGCCAGGGACTGGGGGGGGGCCTGGCACTACAGGCCAGGCCGTTTCTAATTTGGGGCTCAGACCTCAGTGTCCTGCACACGTGACCAAGGCTCCCATCCTGATGCTGGGGGGTGGAGGGCGGTGGCCCTCTCTGCCTCAGTTTCCTCTCTGGATGCAGGAAGTGAGTTGCCTCAAAGCTGGGGAATGTCTCAAGACCTGGGACACTAGCCCCATTCACGGGACAGCAGAGCCAGTGGAGCCAGGGGGAGACCCAGCAGAACCGTCAGTGGTGTCTGGGGAGGTGGGGGTGGGCGCATCTCGGAGAACCAGGACCAGTCCCTGATGCAAGAGGGTGACATGGGCATCCGGGAATGCCGGCTCTGTCCTTCTCCAGACTTTGGCTGGCCTGGCTTGGTTTCCTTGGTAACCTGACACCCACAGCCTCTTGGCTGTAGGCATCCCTTCAAAGAAGTTCCAGCAGCTCCTACAGCAGGTGGGCAAGTGGGCTGAGGTTCCCATCCCAGGGATCCCCCCTCCAGCACAACCTGGGTCGGCAGGCGCCCATAGCAGTGAGCTGGGCCCAGAGCTTGGGCTAGTTAAACATTAAGCCTGTGCCAGCTGGTCCGTCTGGACCCCACCCACCAGCTGGGCACCTGGGGAGCCAGGCAGTCCCAGCCCCTAGTGCAGAGAACCCAGAGTGCCGCCAGAGCAAAGGTAGGGGCCTGAGTTCCAGAGCTGGCTCTGGGTTCTGGGTTCCGGGTTCCAGGGGCCTCCCCTCCACTCCCAGTCCCCCACCCCGGGAGGACGTGGCTGCTGCCCGTTTAGCCCTGGGAAGGCCCCTGCTCCAGACTCAGGGTGAGGGAGGAGGTCTCAGGAAAAGCAGCAGCTGGAGAGTGGCTGGCACCCTGCCCTGCATCCGGGTGCACACAGAGCTGATGAGCAGCTGGGGCAGCACATGCCCACCCCAGAGGCTCTGTACTGGGACTATAATCCATTTCCTCAGGAGGCCCCACGCTGCACGCCCTGGAGCCAGGCCATCAGCAGGCAGCCTCCACCATCCCTGGCCAGCCATGCTCTGGCCCTCAGGCCTCCTTGGGAGCCTCCCCTGGTGGTGCCAGGTCTCTGTCTAGGGGTGCTGTGCCCGGGAGGAAGCTCGCCCTGCTCTGGCCTCTTGAGGCCACACATGCAGACCGCACGCACTGCCCAGGTGAGCATCCCAGCGGCATCACACAGTGGCCATTTCTCTGTGCCTCAGTTTCCTTATCTGTAAAATGGGCTAAGAACAACACCTCTCCTATGCGGCTGCCAGGAAAAATGAGTGAAGTCATGGGTACCAAGTCTCCCAATTCTGCCACCTGGCAGAGCGCATTTTGGGTTCTGGGTTCCTGCAGACCTCTGGAACCTCAGTGCCCACCTGGGGAGCCAGAAGCGTCTCCCAGGACCCTGGGCTCAACCCTCTCTGCCTCAGTCTACCTTGCGGGGTGCCCTCCAACCCCAAGCACAGAAGACAGAATGGAGGGGCCCTGCAGAGCAGAGGGTGAGTGTGGAAGCAGAGACTGTAAGCTCCTCCTGTCCCCACTGAGGCCAGAGCAAAACCCTAAGCCTGGGACAAGCTGTCAGATGCCCAAGGAAACTTCAGACCCCACCATGGCAGCAAAGCAAGGCGCATGTCCACCACCCGAGGCATAGGGACCGACCAGCACTGCGACTCCGACTCCAGGACGGACACCGGCAGTAAGGCCGGCAGGCACCCAGGGCCGGGCCCGCACCCGCGGTGCCGGAGACGCGCACACACAGAAACGCCCACGGGACAGACTCCAGGCCGCGGAACCACACACAGAGAGCCCTCCTGAGACACCGACCCACCAGGCTCACGGACTCAGACAAAGACAAGAAGCGAATCAACTTCAGGTTCGCCTCCAAGAAGCCGGGAGAAGCCCCATCCAGAGGAGCCCCTCGGCGGTCCGGTGCCGCGCCCTCCCCGCCGGGCCTGTTTACCCGACTCGGCAGAGGCGGGGCCGGCGCGGTGGCTCGCGGGCTGGGCCTGCGGGCCTGCGAGGCCTGCGGGCCCTGGCGAGGGCGGCGGCGGGGAGGATGACGGCGGCGCCACGCGGCCAGACCCCCGCCCGGCGATCCCCGGGCCCGGGGCGCCCCGCGCGCGGCCTGCGCCCAGTGCACTCGCTCACCCGGGCGGCGGGCGGCCGCACCGCGCAAGGCCGCGCCGAGGACGAGGCCAGAGAGCAGCAGCCGCAGCAGCCGCAGGTGCCGCGGGGAGGGCGGAGGGACAGGCGTCGCCATCCTTCAGCGCCGCCGCCGGGGCAGCATGGCACCGCGCGGCCCGGGGCTGGGCACGGGCTCCGGGCGCCGCGTCGGGGGAGGCGGCGGCGGCGGCGGCGGCGGTGGCGGAGGGGGCGGAGGAGGAAGAGGAGGCAGAGGCCGAGGAGGCGGAGGATGAGGAAAAGCGGCGGCGGCGGCGCTGACGCTGCGGCAAAGGATCAGGGACGGAGGCGAGGCAGCGAGAGGCGCGCGTGCCGGGAGTGCGCCTGCGCGCTCCACCTGCGGGGGCGGGACGGCGCCGTGAGGCTGCGCCCCCTTCCCTCCTCCAATTATGCTCCCCCTTTCCTCCCACCCATCCAGCCAGTCCTCCGGGTGCCTCAACCTCTGCCGCCTGTGCTCCCGGGGATCTTCTCTAGGCTAGGGACTGGTTGGGGATGGGTTTCCCCGGGATGCGCTTCCCCCGGGCCCCGTCCTTCTCGGGCTGCTAACTGCCACCCCACCCCCACCCTCCTGGAGCGGAGGACCTGCCTGGACCTGGAAGGACACCAGGCGCACACAGCTGGATAGGTGCACAGAGATGCCCAGGTGTGCGCAAAGACCCACCGGGCATTCAGACACACCGTGAAGGCAAACACACATGCACAGAACTAGGTCGGTGCCGGTGGCCACTGCGGTTGCAGTGGGACGGCCGCTCTCAGTGAGGCCACCAGGGGGCAAGAGTGACCTGGAGCTACTGATGACGGCCAGCTGAGAGCTGTCCACGGTGCCCAGGTGACAGCCTTTTAGCTCCGGGGTGCCCCACGACAGCAAGCACAGTGATGCCCCCTCTTACCCCCCACCGGCTGCCTCCTGAGAGCACCCGCACCCCATCCCACCTGGAAACCTCCCAGGCTCACGTTACTGAGAGAACAAGTGCGGGCCCCCCAGCGCGGTGCTTCCTTTCAGCCCTTTGTGTTTCAAAACTTCGAAGATGGGGCTGGCTGCCCTCAGGTTTGTGAAATGGCTCGGAAACCACAAGTGTACGCGGTGCGTGCGTTGGGCGGGGGCTGATGAGCAGGACAAGGACCGCCATCCTCCCACGCAAGGCACCGACCAGACAGAAACAGTGTGTGAGCTCACCTCCCGGAAAGGGGGAGGCGGCGGGGAGGTGCGGCCAAGACCGCGCGTTCCCGCGCTGGAGCAAACAGTGCTCAGGGAAGGGGGGCTGCAGGTGCAGCAGGTGGGGCTGTCTGATGTCGCTTGAGGATGCGGAAAACAGCACCTGGGCAGCGGGGACGCGACGTCTGCTGTCATTGCACGGCTTGGCGCCGCAGCCAGGCTCTTGGCAAGGGTCACCCTTCCGAGCAATGGGCCCTGCGTCCCTCTTGGCCCTGATCGCCACATCCCCCGACACCATCTCCTGTTGAGGGTTTGCCCCCCTCCCCCCGCCAGGTCTTGAGCAGTGCCCGCACCCTAGGCAGCTGCCTTGCCCACTCACTCTCCTGCCTGCCATCCGCACCCGCACCCCAGGCCAGCTCGAGGCCGGGGCCCAGACTCCAGTCTGGCCTCGGTCACTGCTGCAGATCTGCCGTTGCTGCAGGGGCTCTGCTGGCCAGAGAAGACTCAAGGGACTCAGGGACTCTTCTAGGCCAGCCAACTGGCAGCTACTCCAGGCCACAACCGTGGAGCAAGAGACCAGGCTCAGTCAACACCACCCCAGGTCTGGGCCCAGAGAGGAAGGAAGTAGAAACAACCAGGGTCCTCCCTCGGGACCAGGAGGGGGCCTGTGCAGCCAACACAACTCGGGGGAGGGCTTCCCTGGTGGCTCAGTGGTTAAGAATCCGCCTGCCGATGCAGGGGACACGGGTTTGAGCCCTGGTCCGGGATGATCCCACATGCCGCGGAGCAACCAAGCCCGTGTGCCACAACTACTGAGGCCCGCGCGCCTAGAGCCCGTGCTCGGCAACGAGAAGCCGCCACAGTGAGAAGCCCGCGCACCCCAACGAAGAGTAGCCCCCGCTCGCCGCAACCAGAGAAAGCCCGTGCGCAGCAACGAAGACCCAACGCAGCCAAAAAAAATTTTTTTTAAACTGTGGAGAGGGAGGGCAGGCAACAGCAGAGACGCCCCACCCCACGGACATTCTCTCCACTGCTCTATGAAAAACTTTTTACTACAAAATTTTTACAAGTAGGCGCTGGGCTGGCTCCCAGCTTGTGGGCTCTGACCCTCCCCCTAAAACCCAAGACTGGGGGTGGGAGGGGACTCTCAGGACTCCATTCCCTGGGGACCCAACCCTGCATTCACAGGCTGAGGGCTGCGGGGTGTCTGCATCCCCAGCCCTAGTAAGAGGAGGAGGAGCATTAGGTCTTGAGATGAAGCCAAGGCCGCAGTGGGCAGGCGGGGGCTGGATTCGGTTCCCTTCACCTATCCGGGCCAAATGTGGGCGTGGGCGCTGGAGTCTTGCGCCGGGCTTCATTAGGGACAGAGATGTTGAGAGTGGGCTGGGGTGAGGCATGGGGGACTTGGGGCTGGGGCCGCTGCCCCCAACTCGCCCCCAGGTGGCGCTCGAAGTCTTGGCAGAGCGCGCTCGGTGCAGCGAAGGACGAACGCAGCCAGGGGCATGGCGGCGAAGAGCGGAAGGAGGACGACCCAAGAGCTGAAGTCTGTGCCCTTGCGCAGCCCGGGCAGCTCGGCGGGGATCAGGTAGGTCAGGTTCAGCATGTAGCCAAGCGCCCAGCCGACCGCGGTGTCTCAGGCCTCCGGGCGGGAGGCGCGGGGCCTCAGCCTCGGCGAAGCCTGGGAGGCCCCGCCCCTCCGCGCTCGGCCCCGCCCCCCTGCGCGCGGGCCCACCGGCTCCCACCTTCTTCTGGGAGGTCACGCCTCCGAAGGCGCGCTCGTCGAAGCCGTAGACACGGCACAGAAGCTGCTGCACGAATGTGGCCCCAGCGCAGCAGGCGGGCCCGCTCCCCCGGCGCCCGAGCCTGCAGCTGGAATGCAGGTGGGAGACTGTAGGGCCAGCGGCCACCGGGAGGTCTCTGCCCCACCAGGCACAGAAAGGCAATGCAGGGCTGGAGACCCCACCGCAGGTCCCAGAAAGAACGAGGCTGAGGGGGCCACCCCCAGGCAGAGCTCTTTCCTCAGGGAAGAACAGCGTGACTTCTGGACGGCAGCAAGCACCTGTGCCTGGGAGGGGGCCCTCCAGGGGACAGCAGGGATGGCCACGCAGGGGGCAGAGGGCTGCAGCAAACTTGGCGATGGTCGGGGTAACAGGAGAAGCCCTAGGCTTGACCCCAGGCCCCTGGGCTTGCCTCCCGATCCCCACTTTCCCAGCACCCCCAAGTCTGTCTGAGACTAGCCACGAAGAGGACAGGATGGGGCCTCCGTCACCACTGAGCCCCACAGACACTCCAGTGCCTCTCCCGGAGTCACCTCTTCCTCTGCATGCCCGAACCCCTCCCTCCTTCACCTGGAGCCAGTGTCTGGTCCATGGTGGCAGCCAGAAACCTGGGAGTTTCTCACTCCCCCACCCCCAATTCTATCTGCTAAGTCTCCCCTGAGTCCTCTGCTTCTCCCCTGCTTTGCTCTTCTCCCCCACACTCTCCCAGCGACACTCCTCCCCACCCTGTCCACTCCATGCTCCCTGCTGCCCCAGGGCCTTTGCACTGGCTGTTCTCTCTGCCCTCCTGATCTTGGTTCTAGGGTCAGGCCTCAGGGAGGCTTCTGCAATCTCATCTGGCTCCCGGCCTCCTTGCCGTAGCCTGGCCACTTTTCAAGTCTGATTAACAGTGTATCCCCCACTGTAGTGGGCATTCTGAGAGGCCTAAGACCCCCTCTACTCGTAGAGTGAATGAATGATCGGGACGCGGGACGCTGGCTGGTTGAGCCCCCTGCACGGCCCTGGAGGAGGGGGGGAGCAGGCCTCACCTCACTCCACGTCTGGTTGCAGATGGTGACCACGGCCACCTCTAGTTGCTGCAGGGTTGCCACGGGCAGCCCCATCACAGTTCTCAGGAAGTCCACCGTGTAGAAGAAAGCAGAGAAGGCCTGTGAGGGGGGGTACAGTCACACCGTGACCAGACCCCAAGCACTTCAGGGCACGCCCTCGGCCCCCCACCCCTAGTCCTCTGGACTCACAATGAACTTTCCAGCCAGAGGGGGCTGGAAGATGCCGTTGAAGGAGCATCTAGAGAAGCGGCAGGAGGAGAAGTTAAAGAGCTCAGAGATGAGGCCACAGCACAGGGCAGGGTCGCTGCTTCCTGACAGGCTGACCTTGGTGCTTCTGTTGAAGGTCTGGGGCCGCTGGGCTGCAGTGCATGGCGACTCATACACGTCCTGGAGCAGCACGTGAGTGGAAGAGCCCTTCGGCCAGCAGGGGTGGAAGCCGTGGGTCTGGGCAGATGACAAGGGTGTGTGTGGCAACACCGCCACTCCGAGCACTGCCCACCATCCCCACCCTAAGACCCTAGGAGGGCCTCCCCAGAGGACCAGCTGATCAATCTCCCACAAGTTCCACTTTGGCAACATCACTTCTGAGCTCAGGAGCAATCCCTGGCTCCCCCTTCTTGCTGGACAGAAACCAACCCCCTTAGGCAGGCAGTCCAGGTCCTCTGAGATCTGGCCCTGGCCCTCCTTTCTCCCCAGCCAGCCACTCACCAGGCTCACCTCCAGCCCCTGGGCCTTTGTCCATGCTGGATCCCTGCCCACCTGTCCTTACAGCTGATGAAAGCCCAACTTTGGTTCCTGGAGAAGCCCCCCTCAGTCCAGCTGCTGTTCAGGCTCTGCTCTGGGCCCTTGGCCCCCACTCCCCCTGGCTCCCTACCTCCAGAAGGACTCAGTGGAGGGTACCTGGAGTGCACTGGCCAGCAGCCTCCAGAGGACCTGGTCACGGCCATAGCAGAGGAAGCTGGGGTAGTGGTAGTGCTGGCCGTAGAGCCAGCACTGGACCTCATTGGCCGGATCCTCGGCTGGGCTGGCCGTCTCGAAGGTGATCTGTGTGGAGGCGCCCCCCAGGTCCGTGGCCCCCAGCGTCCCCTTCCTTGGCCCTAACCACTGGCCCACGCAGCCATACTGTGGGAAGTGGAAGTTGAGGTCAGTCAGTGGGTGGGTGCCCACACCCCCGGCTCATCGGGCTGGCCACCGGGCCCACCTTGATAAAGTTCTCCAGCGGATAGTTGGCGGTCACCCAGCCAAACACCCCCTCATCCTGGGCCGAGAGGATGCAGGCACCACGGAAGTCAAAGGGATACTGGGTCAGTGTCTGCGTCGCGGCTGCGAGCACGTTGGCCGAAGCCTCTGGACTGGTTAGGCTGTGACACAGGGGGGACTCTGAGGGGATCTTCCCCAGGTGGCCGTGATCCTGCTGCTGGGGTGTACAGCCAGCCGAGGGGGCCCCAGCCCAGGGCTGCTGCTGGGGACATGCGGGGCCCACCCTCTGCTGAGGCTGTCGTGGTCCCCGGGGCCAGGAGGTCAGGGTGTGGTACATTCACTTGAGCAGGCACATGCCCGCTGTGGCTCCCAGGTAGAGGGGCGCGCCCGCGTGTCTCTCCTTGGGCACATCCCGAAGCGCCTGGTTCAGGCATTCCACAAGACTCTGCCCAGCCCCGGAAGGGTTGTCAGCATAGCTAGAGATGCCCCCACCAGAGGGAGGCAGCAAGATGGGCCTAAGCCTGGTGGGCAGCTCTAGGTGGACCACAGGCCAGCAGGGCGGGGGCGGGGGGGAGGGGCTTGTGCTCCTAAACCAGGTGGCAGCTTAGACTAGTTCAGAGGCAAAAGGGCCCACCCGTGTGCCATCCACAGTCTCTGAGCTGCCACCTGCCCAGTGGACGTGCACACAGGTGCCCGGACAAAGCACTGGCTATTGTCAACCCAGCCTAGCATGCCCAGGGGCTTCCTGGGTGTGCCCAGGAAGCACTAGCTCCTCGGAACCCCTCCTGCCCCACCTGGGATGTAGAGGCCAGTCTTGGGCCAGGGAGGGCCCAAACCTTCCAACTGTTTCCTGGGGCTTCTTTTCTAGGAAAAGAAGGGGACCCAGCCTTTTGTAGAAAAAGGAGGGACCCAGCCTGTCTTTGGGGGAGCTCCTGCAGCTCCTGCCTGGGTTGGGCCCCACCTGGCATCAAGCAGAGGGTTCTGATGGCTGGTGTCTGCAAAGGCTAAGGCCAGAGAGGGCTCCTGAGGCCCTACAGTGAGTGGGTATCCAGGCCAGGGGGCGCTTAGTACTCAGGGGACCCTTACCACGCACATCACAGGAGCTGTGCGGGCCCACGATGCCTGTGTCGTTCTCTTTGTCCGCTGGCCACTTGTAGATGAACACGGATGTGTGGGAAGAGCCGGCATCCAGAACGATGCCATACTGGGGGTGGGGGGAAGGTCAGCCTCAGGAGGGGGGTGGGGGCCTGAAGCCAGGCCCTTTGACGCTCTCAGCTCTCCAGCTCACCCCACTCGACCCTGTGTCAAGAGTGGAAGCTTCAGAATGAA
>NW_021145989.1:34867-50000 GCF_002837175.3 Physeter macrocephalus | reverse complement strand
CTCCCTGCCTGGCTTCTCTGAGCCTCAGTTTCTCCATCTCACTGATGATGAGGAAGGAGGAGATGAAGGCAGGTGATGAAAACTACGCTACCTTCTAGTATCAGATCCAATGTGTGAGGCCAGTTGCCTCTGCTCTTGGTGTTTTTATTACTACCCCGTGCATTATCAAGCTTTAAAAAATACAAGAGGGGGAAATGTGGCGAGCATTGCCCTCTGAGGAACGCGCCATTAAGACTCTCTTAGCCTCAGGGCCCGACTGTACTCTCCTTGGTATGCATCCTGGACTTTACGGTAAGAACGTAAAAAAGGAGATGGCCTTTGGCCAGATCGCTCCAGGGACCTGCTCAGATACTGAGAGTCCCTGGTTGTTCCCTAAAGCTAGGATAAGCAACCCTGGAGGGGAAGTTGGTGCCTCTGTGGAATAAGCAATAAACCCGTTTCGCGCCTGCGAGCAGCAGGATGTTCGCTGCGCCCGCGCCCCGGGCGCTGAGACCGAGCCCGCGAGACAGTGGCGTTCCTTTCTTTTAGGGCACAATGACTATGCAAAGTCCCTGCAGATATGGTGGCGACTAAGCCGAGATAAAAGACCAGTTCTACAGAACAATGTTTATACAAGGATTCTGCTTTAGGGCGCAATGACTGTTCAGAGTCCCTGCTTTAGGGGTATATATACGACTATGCTTTGTTATTAAACTTGCCTTGCAACCATCAGTTGTTTGTGCCCTTCTGATCCCATACCTCGGTGCTCTCAGCTCCCTACCCCCTCTCGTCGATTGTTGCTGCACTTTGAGGACCCGCCGCGGCTGGCGGCAACCCCGGATTAAACCAAAAAGTTGGCAATAGCGTGAACATGTCTGGCAACCGGGCACCGATAAAGGCTGCGTAAGTCATCGCTGGGTTGGTTGGCCGTGAAGGTCTCGTAAAGAGTTGGGGTGGGGACAGGAACCAGGCCGGGAAAGAGATCAGTGCAAACAGCTCAAGCTCCTCTATCTGACAGATGCCTGGAGAACAGGCCAGAGTGGATTAGCATCTCACCCACCAGGAAGGCCAGACAGAGGAGGGAGGTCCAAAGCACCTGAGTATATAAGGGGGCACATTACCCCCAGAAATGCTACAAGCTGAAAATACAATAGCTTGTTCCTAAAGGTCCAAATAAATTAGGATTTTAATCTGTGAAGCTGACATACTTCAAGGGACCAGTTTTTACAATCCAACTCAGCCTTGGAGTCAGAGATTGCCTGGAATCCTGCTGCTTTCTTACTAGGGCCCTCTGGGCCCCCATCTCTCCTCCTCCGTAGAAGATGTGTGATCACCCGTGCCCTGCAGGGTGTCGCAGGGTGAGGCTTACATTCCTTAGTGTAAGTAAGCCCGGTGGTTACTTC
Source organism: Physeter macrocephalus (assembly GCF_002837175.3). Taxonomy (NCBI): domain Eukaryota; kingdom Metazoa; phylum Chordata; class Mammalia; order Artiodactyla; family Physeteridae; genus Physeter; species Physeter macrocephalus. Next base: position 48,618 of record NW_021145989.1, on the reverse strand, counting down.
TGCCGCCGCCGCATCCCACACGCGCAGGTGTGAGCACGTACACACGTGCACACACAGCGTGTCAGCCGGCTCAGGCAGGGAAACTGGAGCCATTTGAGATCGGGTGTTAAGAGTTTAGAATGTGACCTTGGCGGACGGCGGGATGCGATGGCCTGACGGGTGGGGAGGTGGCGCCGGTGGTACCCAAAGAGGTAGGCGGGCAAACAGGTCTCGTTGGAGTAAGACCCAGGAGGGGAAAGCACTTCTCGGAGGAGAGCTTTGGGGCTGAGACGTACAGCTGGAGATTTCTCAAATATCCAGGCTACGAGCAGCCTGAAGGCTCCACGCTGTCCCCGAGCTTTCCTTCTGCCCTTGGCATTCTGTTTCGTTCACGATTCTGGCGAAAGCCTACACCACCCCAAATCGTCACCTCCTTTGCCCGCCCCCCGCAGGGTTTGGCGAGCCCCAGAAGGCACGGCTGCTGTACCCGCATCGGCTCCGCTGTCCCGTCCAACGACGTGCACCTGAGGTTCTGCTGGTTCCCACCCAGCACCTGACCTGGGTCAGAGGGCGGGAAATCAGGGAAGGGCTCAGGCTGCAGAGCGGGAGGGTCTCGGCTACGGAGCAGCAAACATACCTCCACCCCGCGACTCACTTGCCGCCCTCGGCTGCCCGCCTCCGTAGATGGAGAGCATGAGTCCACCTCGCTGACAGGCGGGCGATGTGTTTGCAAAGGCACCCGATCCCGTGGGAAAAGCTGTACTAGCATCGTTCTCAAGAGGAAAGGTGGGAAAACCACCGTGTCTGAGCCACCGCCTGCCCATCAGGTGGCGTCACACTTGTCGGCAAAGTTAACCGAGACAAGTCTTCGTTCCTGAGAAATCGTGGGGTTTCCAGTTGCCATCTGCCCTTTGGTTTAAAGGGAAGCAGGTGGGGAACGAGGGCATTAGCCAGAAGTGTCTCCCTCTCCGGGGGGGAGAAACACGAGAGCACAGAAAAGTTCTGACCCGGCTGACATGGCCGGGTCCTCAAGGAGATCGGGTGACTTCCTGCTTGTTCGGAAACTCGCGGCACTTGCTGTTGGTATGAAGGGCGGAACAGATTCAAGAGAGTAGATGGGGCAGACAGAGGTTCTCAAACCCAAGCCTGCATCAGAACCGCCAGAGGCGTTGTTAAAACACTGCCCCAGAGCTTCTGATTCAGCGGGTCTGGCTGACGCCCGAGAATGTGCTTTTCTAGTAAGTTCCCAGGTGGTGCTAACGCTGCTGGTCAGGAAGCCACACTCTGAGAACCACTGATGTTCATGTCTCAGAACCTGTGAACGTAACCTCGTTTCAGAAATAAACACAAACGCTTTCTTCAAAACGACCTACTGGGCATCCTTGACCAAGTTCTGCCTCTCTGAGCCGCCAACCTTTACGTTTTCATTCCATAAAACAGGGAAAATACTACCTCTCTCACAGGGCTGCGAAGATTAAATGAGGTAAGAAATGCGGAACGGTCCTCAAAATGCCAAAGCCCTCGCTACTCATCATTAACTTTAAAAACCTAAGCTTTTAAATTTTTTAAAATTTTTATTTTTTGCCGGCGTCGCAAGGCATGCGAGATCCTAGCTCCCCTGACCAGGGATCAAACCAGAGCGCCCCAACCCCGCAGTGGAAGCGTGGAGTCTTAACCACTGGACCGCCAGGGAAGTCCCCAAACCTAAGCTTTTTAGAGGAAACCTGAAGGCCTCAGCAAAACTTCAGTGAAGGAAGGCGGTAGCCAGCGGTGGCTGTGAAGAGGACAGAGGATCCAGAACCTCTGGAACGTCTGATCAGCTGCATCTGCTATTATATGTTCCTGTCTATGCTTAGGGAGTTGCCAAAGACAGCGGAGGCTTCTGTGGGACATGCAGAAGAGTGGCACACACTGACACAGCTTGGGGAAAATGACAGAGGGCGTAAAATTGGCCTTTGTTACCTTTTTAAATTTTTTATTTTGTTTGTTTTAGGCGCTTTTCAGTTTTTGGACCCAGGGAAAGAAAAAAGATATGCCCGTCACTTAAGGCAATGCTAATGCTCAATTTTGCTTCGATCTTCTGTATCGAGAAGAAAGGTCGTAAAACCAAAAATGAGTGGACAGGAAGAGGAACTGAAATTCAAATCAGGTAAGCAGACACCCAAAGGGTTCCTTTTATGAATCTGAGTGTGGCCTAAACAAATTACATCTCACGACACTGACACAATCTACCAACGTGACTGAAATCCAGGCAGTAAAGTTTGAGAAATTAGGGAGAATGGTGGAGGATGAAGACGGGCAACATTGTCTTGATTTTTTAAAAGAAAAAAAAGGTAGATTCTGGAAACAGCAGATGAGGCGTGAACTTACACCAGAATTCTAAAATGGTTTGTCAAATATTATGTGAGCATGTGGGGAAGAAAGTAAGAAGAATCAACAACCCAGCCAAGCTGCTCTCACTTTCCCCCTTCATTAGAGAGGAAATGCTGACATAATATATCCTGATCTCTGCCGCTGAAAAGTCCTTCCTGCTGTGCAGTGGATAAAGGGGCATAAGGTGGGCTACATTAGCAAACAATTCTACTGATGCATAACTTATTGAATAACTAAACCCAAAAGATAGTGGCTGAGGACTGCAAGATTCTAATCTATATGGGTATCAACCTAATCAATATGTACATCAACAAGAGTAAGATTTAAGAAGAAAAGGTTACCAATTCTGTAGGTGACACCAGGCTAGGAAGGAGAGCTATCACACTGGGCACAGAGTCATGAATAAGACTATCTCCGCAAGCAGCAATGATGTGATGAAATTTAAAAATTTCTAAGCATGCACAGTATAGCCCAGGGAACTCTACTCCATACTCTGTAATGGCCTATATGGGAAAAGGATCTAAAAAAGAGTGGATATACGTGTATGTATAACTGATTCACTTTGCCGTACAGCGGAAACTAATACAACATTGTAAATCAACTATACTCCAATAAAAAATTTTTTTAATATTTTAAAGGTCAATAAAATTCAAAGCTTTTAAATTCAGTTTAAAAATTCAAATGCTATACTATAGAAATGCTAGAATTCAAATGTAGGGCAGGGTCTCTGGAAACGAGTCGAGTGACGCTGAAGTCAAGTACTCTTTGACACAGGACCGTCAGACTGGCCAAAGAGGAAGGGACTTGACTTGACACAGGTCACGGAGAAGACCCAGAAGTTGTATTTCCAGGGAATCCCGAAAGGAGCCTCAGGTTATGTCCTCAGAAACCCATTTAAATACAGTTTGTCATTTGCCTAAAGGTTTGATGAATGTATATCACTAACCTTAGGGAGCGCGTCTGTAGAAAGAAGGGGGATGTGATCAGAGGAGTAGAAGGTCTGGAAACCACAAAGGAAAGTGGGAGATAGAGTGAGAAGCCACGAATAATTCCCGGGGGGGATGGTGTGAGAGCCACCCCCAAACACATGGAGAACTGCCCTTGAATGAGGAATCAGACGCGTCCACATCGTCCGGGTGGCTCCAGGAGAGAGGAAGGAGCCCCATCGCCTGAGGTCACAGGGACTAGGACTCGGACCCCACTAAGACATCCCTGCAATCCTCACTGTCCCCAAACCAGGTGAGCTTCCAGGTGAGGCAGTGAGCTCTCCATCACAGCACAGCTGCAAGGCCCAGTCAGACGTGCGGGCGCAAAGCGACGGAGGCCGTGAGACGTTCTACTCCTACGAACGCAGTTCATGATGTGGTTTATTCCCGTGCCCACAACACCCACCGTCTAAGGAGGAAGGAAGCGTGGGGTCGTGGTCAGAAGTTCAACAACAGCCCTCCCAGGTCTGAATCCCGGCTCGGCCTCTCACTCACCACGTGACCACGATGACCCCGGGCAAGTTCACGGACCCCCACCAGACCACAGCTTCCCCACCTGCAAAATGCTCACACCGTCCCAGTGTGAGCAGCTACCCCACGGGGCTGCCATGAGAGCCACGAGGGCCGACGCACGGGAGGAGCTCCGGACAGCGCCGGGGACACGGGGGAAGCGAGATAAAGTCAGCGATTTATTCTGATTCCTCTGCAGCCTTTCTGATGGCCCTGAGGATTCCTGGTGACCACCACTGGGCACGGCGCGCCGTTCATCCGAGCAGACAGGACACCACGAGAAGATGGTGAGGAGGACTTAGCGCCTGAGGATTATTGCGAACGTGGGGAACAGCGCTGCATGGAGCCCAAGGCGGCGGCCAGAGACCCTTCCCCTCATCCTCTGACCCACGTGATTTCTAAAGCCAGCCACCGCTGGCAGGGATTCTGCCCCCCAGGCAGCCTTAAAACGCAAGCTGCCGCCCCGTCTGTGTGTTAGCACAGGTCTGGGCTCTGGACCCCGGCGTCTAGGGAGCAGGCTCCACCGGGGTCGGTGCCGGCTTCTCGGGTTCCTCTCCCAGATCCGCAATCCGGATGGCGTTGTCCTTCTTGGAAAGCCAGAAGGCTGGGTAGACGGGCTCCGAAAACTTACAGTCGAACCGGTGCACCAGCGTCATGGCCTCCGGCTCAACGCCGTAGAAGGAGAGGACGCCTCCGGGGAAGTCCACGTAGACCCCCAGCCTCCGACAAGGGCGGGCCCTGAGCGGGGTCTCCATGTCACTGTGCCAGGCCCTGAACCCCTTGCCATCCCACGGGAGGCTCCAGGAGAAGTCGTTTCCGGAAATGCAACCATCGCGTTCCTCGCCCTCGCGGTCGATGCCCTGGCACGTCAGGCCCACGTAGATGCCCGCCCCGGAGAGCTCCACCTCGAAGTAGTACCTGTGCAGGTAGAGGCTCTGCTGGGCCAGCACCTGCCGCCAGTGTGTGAACCTGCTGGGGAGGCCCGGGTACGGGTGCGCCCAGGGCGCGGTGTTGGTGACCTTGCGGTTGTCCTCCTGCAGCCGGAGGTACCTGTGTGCCGTGTCGGGGTCGAAGGCAATGTCACAGGCATCTGAGGGGACACAGAAAGTCAGGGACCGACAGCTGATTCAGACCCAACACTTCAAACCTAGCGAGCCTCCAAAGGACGAAAAGACTTCCGTCTCCCAGACCCCCGTTCCTTCCCAGAAAAGAGGTGGGTGAAAACCAGAAACCAGAACGCAAGTGTGATATTGTGCTTTATAGTAAATATATATTTGGCCTCTGGTTCCCGGTTGCTGGCACAAAGCTCCCTGTAATCTCCTGAGTGATAAGAGCACCAGGGCCACCTGCTGTTCTAATATTTGGTCTTTGGCTCCTGTTCCTGACACAGAGCTCCTGAAAGCCTTGTAATTTCCCAGGTTATACATGTATCTTTTGTTCTGACGAGGCAACTCTGGGTGGGCTCCTGGAGGGGGCTGGCTGGTCACCAGGGAGACCAAGTCATGACTAGAAGCTTGGAACTTGCAGCCCTAACTCCTATTCTCACGAGAAGTGAGAGGGGCTGGAAATGGGGTTAGCCGGCCATCGTGCCTATGAGATGAAGCCTCCATAAAATCTCAATAGTGCAGGGTTCTGAGTGCTTCCAGGTTGGCAAACACCCACACCAGCAGGTGATGCACCCCATCTCCATGGGGACAGAAGCCCCTGCGATCGGGACCCTCCCCGGCCTTGTCCCATGCATCTCTCTCTCCATCTGGCTGCTCATCCGTGTCCTTTATCACATCCTTTGATAAACTGGTGAACAAAAGAAGTCTCCCTGACTTCTGTGAGCTGTTGTAGCAAATGCTCGAGTCCAAGGCGGCGGTGGGGGGGGGGGGCGGGGTGTCCTGGGGACCTCTGATTTGTAGCCACGTCGGACAGAAGTTGTCCAGGGGGGGGGGGGGGGGGGGGGGGGGGGGGGGGGGGGGGGGGGGGTGTCCTGGGAACCTCTGATTTGTAGCCACGTCGGACAGAAGTTGTCCATCACCTGGGGACCCAATACTTGCGACTGGCATCTGAAGTGGGAGCCATCCTGTGGGATCTGATGCCATCTCCAGGCAGTGCCAGAAGCGAGTTAAATTGTGGGACGCCAGGCCAGTGTCACGGAGAACTGCTTGCCGGGGCACCTCACCCATGCAGGTCGTAAGTGGTCCCAGACCCCTTTTGAGAAGTCAACCCACCTCCTTCCTTCCTGAAGCTCAAATTGTTTGGAATTTACTGTATTATTTGCTGAACTGAATCAAGAAATAAAACCTATGGATGGGCTCATGCTTTCATTCATTTGACAAATACGTCCTGAAATCCAGGCACTTTTCTACCCAGCGTCGACAAGGGTTTGGGGCAGACAGGCACTCATACACCCACGTGAGTCCTGTGGAAGCCACCCTCTCAGCGCCCTACTGCACCCCCATCTAAGCCACCCCCAAATCTCCCCCGGAGTGTGTAGCAGCCCCACGCTGGTAGTGGGGCTCTCTCCCGCCTCCCCCGCCCAGACCTCCTCCCCGACAGGAGCTCGCTTCAGGGAGCCAGCTAAGGTGAATCGCGTCGCCCCAGCTTACAGCCTCAGATGGTGTCTCTGCCCTTAGGATAAAGCAGTGACCCGCCTCCCTGGCCGCCCGGCCTTGCGTGACTGGCGCTTGCCTGCACCAGCAACCTCGTCTCCTGCCCTCTCCCCCTTGACCTCCACACTCCAGCACCCTGACCTCAGACCCACCCAACGCTGAACCCGCTCGGGCGGCTTCGGCACAGACCGTTCCCTCCGCGGTGGGGTCCTCGCCCTGACCTGAGTCAGGGAGATCCCGACTGATCTGTTCGGATTGTGGTTGTGAGTCTGTCCTCAGAGAGGTCTCCATGCCTGCCTGTCAATGTCTCTCAGAGCAACCTGGCTTTATAACTTCCTGGTACTCATCATAATGTGTAATTATTTATCAGTGTGTTTGTTTCATGAATGTTCTCCTTTTATTCTATCAGCTCCATATTTTATGTGGGACTCTATCCTGGGGTTCTAGCTCTGAGAAGATGCTCGGTATACACGTGCCAAATGAATGAGCGCGTTAGTACTCTTCTCATCTAGGGGGACCCAGGGCTCCTTACAGGGTAGGTGATTCTATACCTTGGGACAAGAAAACCAGAACGGGTCTGGAACATTCTGTTAGTGCCAGAAAGCAGCAATACTTTTTAGAATGTCAAGGGCAGAAGGTCAATGCTTCCAGGACAAAGAGGCCAGCTTACAAGTGGCTCCCACTGGTCAGTCAAGCTGGCAATTTGACAGAACTTGGACAGGTGAAATGATATGAGTCCATAAAAGGCTAAAAGTTCACAGCAATACTCTAGGAGCAAAAGTTAATGTCATGCATGAAAAAAGACAACTGTCATGCAACAAAAAGCAGATTATAATAGGATGTGGTTCACTTTTACTTTAATGTTAAGCACAAAAGGTGTTTGGCTTCTTGTATTAACTATATCTGTTAGTAAAACATACATGTGGGGCTTCCCTGGTGGCGCAGTGGTTAAGAAACCGCCCGCCAATGCAGGGGACACGGGTTCGAGCCCTGGTCCGGGAAGATCCCACACGCCGCGGAGCAACTAAGCCCGTGCGCCACAACTACCGAGCCCGAGCTCTAGAGCCCGTGAACCCCAACTACTGAAGCCCATGTGCCACAACTACTGAGCCCAGGCGCCACAACTACTGAAGCCGCACACCTACAGTCCGTGCTCTGCAACAAGAGAAGCCACCGCAGTGAGAAGCCCGTGCACCACAACAAAGAGTAGCCCCTGCTCGCCGCAACTAGAGAAAGCCCGCGCGCAGCAACGAAGACCCGACGCAGCCAAAAATAGATAATTAATAAATTAAAATAAATTAAAAATAAATAAATTTATTTTTAAAAAAAAACAGAGATGTGCTGGTGTCAGGAAGCAGGAAAGAATAAGTTAAGGAAACTGTGTGGAAACCGAGAGATCCTGGGGAAAATGAGGAGCTGTGGAAAGAACAGGAGACAGTCACTGAACCCGAGGCTCCACGCCACGACCAGAGCAAAAGGGGTTCAGGAGTTGGTCAGCCAGCGCTCACCTCCAGAAAGCAAGCAGAAGCAGGGTTGAACGGCACGTTGCAAAGAGATGAAGCAGCTGCATGCCCTAAAAGTGAGCTCTGACTACCCAGATTCAGCCCTTCCTCTCCTGGGAGATGAAACCTCCCTGCCTTGTTAACCACAAGGAAGTATTGATTGAAAATAACGTGTTTTCAAAACTGCTGACAGACCAGGACACTCCCACATCATGAAGGGACAATGGGTTTTGCAGTTCTGGCCAAGTCAGACTTAACAGGGAGCCATCTGGGAACTAGCCAGGATCTTTGAAAGGGCCAAGGTCATGAAGGACACAGAAGGACAAAGGGACTGGACCCAGACTGGAGACAAAGAAACATCTGTGACCTTGGACCGGCCTTCCAGCCAGAAGAAGGACACTGGGAGGAACACCTCGTGAAACCTGAATAAATTCCATAGATTAGTTAATAGGCTTGCAGCAATTTCATTTTCCAGTTTGGATCAGTGGACCGTTGTAATGTAAAGTGTTAACGTTTGGAAAAACTGGATGAAAGGTACACAAGAATTCTTGGTCCTCTTTTTGCAATGTTTTCGTAAGTTTGAAACTGTTTCAAAATGAAAAGTTCAAATTTTTTAAAAATTAAGCCTTTGAAAATGTACCATTTGGGCACAGACCCTGATGTTGCAAGAAGCTGAAACCTACGTGAGAGACGGCATCCTTGCTTCCAAAGCCTCACACGTACCTCCACACCCAGGGAAAGGGAAGCTGTTCACGACTTACACTGGAGGAACTGCTGCCTGGTGCTGGGCTCGGGTTCCGAGGTCCAGTGTTTGGCTCAGTGACGGCACACGCCTGAGTTCTGATGTCGTACTCCTCTAGAAAATCAGAGAATTGTGAACGCACGCCTGTCCAGGTGGGCAGGAGAACCTAAGAAGCAGGAACCCCCAGCCCCTCTTCCCTGGGCTTCCTCGGGGAAGAAGGGCCCGGACACTAGTCACGTGTCAGAGACCCCTGCTCAACGGACCACACTAAAGTAAAACGCGCTGAGGAAAGACCCCAGCCTGACTTGGATTTCACTTGAAAGTACGGGCATCAGCAACCCCAGAGGCCAGTCTCGGAGATGCTGGCCAAGGGCGTGGTGCGACTGACTCACGTTCTCTGGTCTCAGTCATCAAGGTAGGTGTCCGCCAGTAGCACGGCTATAGCCAGAGGATGGCTCTGAAAACGAGAAGCTCCCCGGTTCTGCTCTCCCTCTCAACTCCCACCTCCCCCGTCAGCCCCTCCGAGACACTACCAGCCACAGCTTCTCACCTTCCTTGGAGAACTCCTGGAGCTTCTCCTGGTAGTTCTGCAGCAACTGGATCAGGTGCGCGGTGGAGTCCGTGATGACCTTGCGGATGCCCGAGAGCTTGTCCTTGAGTCCGATGTAGACACTGGGGAAGGCATCGTCCTTCATGTCCTTGAACTTGCAGTACTCCTGCAGGAAAGGACACACGGCAGAACTTGCCCCGGCTCCTGTGCTTCTGAAACGGGGCTGCCCTCCTCCATACGGCACCTTCCTCATCTGTAAAATAGGCTGATGGTGATATGCGCTTTGCAAAGAAAGTGTACGTGTAATGGGTCCAGCTCGGCGTCTGATAGTGTAGAAAGCATTTGTGTTTTTTAACTGGGAAAGTGGACCTTTAAAAATCAAGAGATACTGGGCACCCATGAGCAGATGCAATGCATAGCCCTGACAGTAGAAAGCATTTGTGTTTTTTAACTGGGAAAGTGGACCTTTAAAAATCAAGAGATACTGGGCACCCACGAGCAGATGCAATGCATAGCCCTGACGGGGAATCGAAGAACAAATGTGTTACACCAACAGTGCAGACGGCGGTTGCATTCCTGCAACCTTCATTCTATCGGTACTTTTTTTTTTTTAACTAATTTAAACACAAGCCACGACAGGGATGGAGGAACGGGTGTAGCACTTGGAAGATTCACAGACAAGTCCTCAGGCGGGAATGCTCGCTGCTGCATTTTGCTAGTCGGTTCAATCCAATACACAGTGCTCTCTAATTCTTGTTCTGTGCTTTAGAGTTTGAAAAGTGTTTTCACATAGATAATCACATTAAGCCTCTCATGCTTCAAAACTCTGCAGTGATCAGGAAAGGTTGCTTTCGGGTGTAACACATTATCAAAATTCAAATGCAATGGAAGCACTGAATTACACACTGGGTACAGCAGAAAACATAGTGATGAAAACAGCTGTACCAGAATGGTTAGATTAATGGAAAAGAAGAAAGAGGCCAAGCCAGAGAGTAGATAGGGAGAAAAATAAACATTTTAACACCATATGTAGAGTTAGTGCCACATATGATAAAAGTAACATTTTAGATCACTGGGGGGACGTCCCTGGCGGTCCAGTGGTTAAGACTCTATGCTTCCAAGGCAGGGGGCGAGGGCTGGATCCCTGGTCGGGGCACGAAGATCCCTCATACCGCACGGCACGGCGAAAAAATAAAAAATAAAATAAAATAAAATGGTCTGTTTCTAAAAAAAAGAATCACTGGAGAACAATACATGTCATTTCGCTTGGCTAAAAATTTGTGGAAAAAGAAGTTACGTTTAACTAAAATAAGTTGTCCTATACTAAAATACACTTTATACGTATTAAAGTTTTCACGTTAAAGTTACAAAAGGAGAAAAAAATAAAGAGATTTTATTTCTTTTTTAAAATTATTTATATGCTCTTTAGGAAACTCATGACATGGGAAGCCAAATTTTTCTTCATAGTTTCTTTGTTTTGATATTGAAAAGTAAAGGAGCTGAAAGACATTCTTTGGTATGTCTGTCTGTCTGTCTCTGTCTGCTTCTCTTTCTCTCACTCATTACAAGGCTAACGACTATTATCTTGGGTGATGGGAATATGAATGATCGTGTTCCTTCATATTTTTCCATATTTTCCAAGTTTTTTTTTTCATAATAAACATTTATGTTTGCCGTTAACTAGAAGGGAATCTCTTCCCAAAATGCAATAAAAGAATTATTTGTATGTAGGCACATTAGCACTGAAGGAGCCTTGGAAATCATTGACTCCGGCCTGCTTGTTTATAAATGAGGAATTTGAGACCCAAAAAGGTTAAGGGACTTGCTAAAAACTACACAGCGCTCTAGTGACAGATCCAGGAGGACGGAATGACTGATGGCAGGTGGCTTAACATACAACGAATGGCTCATCGTAATGAAAGGTCTCATCTTCTCTGCTGGGCTGTCTGTCCTCAGTCACCCCAGCACGTGCAGCCCTCTCCGAAAGGCAGCAGGACCCCGGTCTCACCCCAGCCCAGCAAGCATCCCTCCACTGTCGGAGTGGTTTATAAAGCACACTGAGGCCTGAGCTCATCAGCCCTCACCTGAAGTCCTCCCTGGGCTGCTGTGACTTCACGATGAAGAACAACGCCAGCCTCGCCTCCCATCACTCTGTGCCCAGCGTCCCACACCCCATCCTTGTGAAAGCACCTTAGTTCCCCAAATCAGCTGTGCTGTCTCAAACCTCTCTGCCTTGGCACATGCCGCTGCCTCTGCCGGCACGTGATGCATCTTCCACGACCCGGTTCCAGCCTCTCCGCTCCGGAAAGCCCTCCCTCCCGTACTCCCGCACTCAGCTGCTCTGTCCTCACGGCTCCCTGCGCACCCGCCTGTCAGCGGGCAGTTCCCTTCCCCCGTGCGCCGCGGGCCGAGCAGCGTGAAGGTCTCCCCGGCATCAGCGGCACGGCGGCCCGTACCTCCAGGAAAAGCACGGGGCTGCCGATGGCAGCGATTCTGTCCAGCCCCTGCCTGGTCTTCTCCATCTCTGCGCTCCTGTACTCCAGGTGGGTCTTGATGCCGTTGGCCTGGCCCAGGGCAGCTTGCTCCTTCTCCTCCAAGAAAAGCATCATGTCAGCCTGGGCCTTCCTCACGGCAGCAAGGAGATCGTCAAACTGCTCCTTGGCCACCGCCTTCACCTCCGACACCGACACCTGGCGGGGGGGTGGGGGGGAGTGGGGGGAGGTGAAGAGCCTGTTAGTGAGGCGTCCAACCTTCTCAAAGCTCAACACGCAGAAACGCAAACCCGAGAAACCTGCAAATCAGGGAGCGATTTCCTATTGCAAAAGGAAGCCTTTATTCTCATTTGAATCCTGGGTTCCCAGAAACAAGAAGGACTCTCCAAGGTATAAGTACTCATTTTCCAATCATTCCCTTAGTCTCTCATCCATCAGATGAGAGAGTGAATTATCTGATTTCTGAGTCCAGCTCTGACAGCTGGGCTGCTCTTCAAGTCTGTGACATCAATCTTCTAACCAGGACAATGTGCGTACTCAGTATACTTGATAGTCACGTTTCTTGCGGTAAGATAGTAATTTGGCTTCTTTGTACAAATCAGTAGCATGAAGTTGCTTTCTTAGCATTTCATTTATGTCCAGTTAAACTGCCCACCGGGTCCATCTGAGCCCAAAGCACATCTAACCCTATGGTGTCTGTGCCAGGCACAAAATGTTTAGGGTGTGTGCAGGTGTCCACAGCACCTAAGCATCGCAGGACCAGCCTACCTGTGCAGAATGGAATGCCACGTTCAAAAATATAGAAAACAAATTCCACGTGATGAATAGCAAGGATCTGCATGATGGCACTTGTGCATGTGGGGTTCTATCCTTCCACATCCTTTACAAATGCCTTCTGTCAGTGTCATATTTACAACTTCAACCCACGTTTTCAACGGTTTCCACTTCTCTTTGGTCGTTCTTAGGTCCTGGTGCTGATGGCTCCCTCATGCCCAACTGCAGATCGGTGCCCCAACGCAAACTACCTGGTTAAACTTCACGTAAAGTTCTTGGAAACACTTTCCTTTGCTCACCCTCCCTTCACCCCACTCCACAGCCCGGAGCCCACGCCCTGCCTGCCTCCATCTCCCCCATTGTCCCTCCGTGACCATCCCATCTGAGAACCCTCTGAGCAGCCCCTCCAGGTACTGGTTTCTGTTCTCCTGGGGTCCTGCCGCCTGCCTGGTCACTTTTTAATTACATAACATAGTAATACAACAACGGCCACATTTAGTAAGTGCTTCTCATGGGCCAGGCACTGTTCTGAGCACTGTATACACAGTCTCTCATGGCAACCCTAGAAGGTAAATACAGATGGCCCTCCATATCTGCGGATTCCACATTCACGAATTCAACCAACCACTGAACGAAAATATTTGGGGAAAAAATTCCAGAAAGTTCCAAAAAGCAAAACTAGACTCTGCCAAGCTGGCCACTATTTACATAGCATTTACATTGTATCCGGTACTGTAAGTAATCTAGAGAAGATTTAAAGTATACGGGAGGATGTGCGTAGGTTTACATGCAAGTATTAGGCCATTTTATACAAGGGACTTGAGCATCTGTGGATTTTGGTATCCGTGGTGGGGGGACTGGGGGTTGTCCTAAAACCAATCCCCTGAGGACACCAAGGGACGACTGCACTACTACAGTCCCCATTTCTTAGATAAAGAAACTAAAGCACCACCATTTCAACAGACTGAGTCATTCTTAGGTCAAGGGAGCAACACTCCCAGGCTCTCCTGTCCCATCCGTCTAGGGGCCCTGGACAGTTCTTGTTGTCTCTGTGTCCTCAGGTACCTCCTACATGGTGGCCACTGTGGTAACTACCTCGCCTGGTTACCATGCAGTTAAGAGAAGGACTGAGTAGGAATCAAAGTGTCTGGAAAATAAAGAGCTGGAAAAAGGCAAGATGAGGGCTTCCCTGGTGGCGCAGCGGTGGAGAGTCCGCCTGCCGATGCAGGGGACACGGGTTCGT
>NW_021145989.1:0-34635 GCF_002837175.3 Physeter macrocephalus | reverse complement strand
GTGAGCCGTGGCCGCCGAGCCTGCGCGTCCGGAGCCTGTGCTCCGCAACGGGAGAGGCCGCAACAGTGAGAGGCCCGCGTACCGCAAAAAAAAAAAAAAAAAAAAAAAAAAAAAGGCAAGATGCTCCATGCGGTTCTCCAGATTACACTGAGCATGGAAATCAACAATCTCTGAAGGTTTCCAAGACTTTAAAGGAATAATTATTGTTCTTCTTTTCATAAGATTATATGGGTAAGAAATAGGTATTCATTCTTCCACAGCTAGTTAGTTATAAACACCAAGGAGGAAGAAATTAAGTTGAAATGGTTACATGTATTAGATATGGATGGATGGGTGGATGGATGGATGGATGGATGGATGGATGGATGGATAGATGGATGGGTGGATGGATGGATGGATAGGTGGGTGGATGGGTGGACGGATGGATGGATGGAAAGTGGATACGTCGGTGGATGGATGGATGAATGGATAGAATCATTCTTGATATGCAAAGAGGCTGCTGCTGGCTGACTGCCATAGGGCAGTTGTTTTGCATTCTCCTCTGAGTTGTGGTTATTGGCTTGCCACTAATGAGAAACCTCTGCGGAACTGTTTGTGTCTACTTAGAGTTCATTATAGAAAGTGGTCATAAACCAGAGAGACTAAAACTAAGTAGCCTGGCATGCCACTGGCCTTATCAAGTACCATCCACTAATCCAGCAGCTCTCACCCCTCTTTTCTGGCTGCTAGGATTTAGGACTGGTGAGAATCACATGCAGAACACCCTCCCATGATGGAAGAATCCAAGATTATGCATAATTTCTGGAGCTCTGGCTAACCACCCCCCTTGACTCCCACATACACCCTTTTCTCCCGGTCAAAAAAGCATATGCACATGTACAAATAAGGACACTGTCATTACAGGACTAGCTTGCTTCTACTCCATAACATTAAAAACTAAATCACTTGCCAGTTCTGAATCTTGAACTAATTTCATAGCAAATCCCCATAACAAGTTGAAGCCACCCTTTGGTGCGGCCGACCTTACCTGTACACACAGTTCTCACCCAGTGATAAAACCCACGGGGCCCGTGGACACGGGGGCCGGGCCTGCACCCTGCCTCCCACAACCCCAGGTGGGCCTGGCTGAGCATGCAGCAGCTGCCAGGTGTGCCAAAGCCCGGCAGGTGACCCCGGCCAGCCTTACCAGAACGGATTTATGGTTGGCTTGGAGCCTGGCGATGGCGTTTTCATTCAACTTGAGTTTCCACTCCAGGTCTAACTGGGTGCTCCGAAGCTCAGCCTAAGAAGGGGAAAGGTCAGCGTCAAGGAGGAAGGAGCCCAGGAGCAAGGGCACCGTCTGCCCTTCTTCCACGGAAACGGGAGTCTGTCTCAGAAGCTGCTCTCAGAAGCCAGGCTGGAGCACCCACCCCCAGTGGAGGCACAGAGGCTCAGCTGTGTGCCGGCACTTCCTGGGGTGAACTGGCTAAAACGCAGGGAGAGCTAACGCTGCGCTGGGCATCGCTTCAAGCATTCCTCTGCGTCACCTCCTATCATCCTGACCGTGCCCATAGCAGGTAAACACATTATCTCCATTGTACAGGTGGGAAAATGGAGCCACCTGTCCGAGGTCACACAGCTGTCAGTGGAGTTGAGTCCAGCCCATCCGGCCCCAGAACAGCCTGACAAGGAGCACGGGGCGCTTGAAGTCGGGGGCGGGCATCCCAGGGTTTCTACTTAGCAGATGAGACTCCGGGAGGATCTCCTTAACGCCTCCACACTTGCATTTCTTCACCTGTGAGGTGGGAGCAGCTAAAGTGCCCAATCCACAGGGCTCCCGCAAGGATGGGAGGCGTGTCAGCAGGAACTCTGTACAGTAGCGGGCACGCTGCAGGGGCTCCATCCGTGCCGGTGGTGTCATTATCCTCATCATCGTTACTAGCACTACCTCGGCTGCTTTCCATCACGGACTCTTATTCTCTGCCGGATGCAGGCAGAGCGAACCCTCCCCGCCGAGGCAAGCGCCCGCCGGAGAACCCCGGGTTTGCCCACGTCGACGCCCCTGCCCAGCCCCACTCTCGCCTCCTGAAACTCCCCAAGCACTGTCCGCCCAGAACGTGCCGAAGCATGAAACCAGAGCCTTTGCAAACTTCAGAGGCCCCGTCACTTTCTGCGTCCGCAGGGGCACGAGACAGCAGCCACAGAAAGAAGAGCTTTCACTGATTTTCACAGCAGCGTGTGTCTTGCGCTCCAGCTGTGACGTCATTCGCCCTAACAGAACTCGGGGTGCGGGGGCGCCGTGACGCGTCTCCCCTTCCTCCCACTGAAGCCCGCGGGAATCCCAGGCCCCAGTGGTGGCAGCCCAGGCAGGCAGGGGACTCGCCTCCCTCTGCAGAAGCCCGGGAACGTTTGCTCAGGCCCTGCCCTGCGGCCCTGACCCAGAGCCGAGGGAGCCCGGGTGACCTCCCGCCCCTGAGACCTGAGACCTGATGCCCGGGAGCGGGGGAAGCAGGGAATCTGGTGGAACCACGTGGAATCTTGGTCTGTCTAGAAGGCTTATTACCCAGTGACCTGCTCCAGGACGGGAGGGGACATGAGCTGCTTGTTGAAAGGTGGTGGGAGACACAGCAGAACACACAGTAGCCACGAGTGCAGAGTGTGTTAAAGCGGTTGGCCCCAGCACCATCCGGGGACACAGGAGGAGACCCCCAGAGTGCCCAGGGAGGGGGCCTCTCCCCACTGTCTGCGGACTGCCATGAAAGGAGAAAGGGACTCCCAAGTGCCTGATGGGGACGTCTGAGTGAGTCACCCCACAAGCAGGCACTCCTGCTTACCACAAGAGGTGGGGCCACTTGGGAGACCAGCATCTCCAGTTTTTTCTCTTCCCAGGGTGCCTCAGACCCTGGCTCCGGGGTGTCCCAAGACGTCAGCCATGTGCACATCGCAGGCCCAGGCAGGCCCCACACAAAGGCGGGACAGCAGTGCCAATGAGTAGACGGCCCCATGTCCAAGGGCACAGAGAGTCCTCCCCGCTTCAGCGGGGTGAGGACAGATGCTGTGCAAAAGGCACCATATCTGTGGTACAAGACCTGCCTCTCTCAGGCTCTACGACCCTCATCAGATGGTTTAGCGCCTCCTCTGGTGCCTCAAGAATATGTTCACAAAACCGTTCTTGCTTCCGTCTCCAGGGCAAAGGTGGTACCCAGCTCAGTGGCCAGGGTCGGGTGAGAGATGCAAACTGGAACAGCAGGGGCAGGGAGAAGAGAGAAGGAAATTCCAGATGGTGTCAGTTGCTTTGTGTTTCCCTCTGGAGAGTCTGTGTCTGGGACTGCTAGCGTCCCAGCTGGGCCCGGACTTCCCTCCTTGGCCAGCTGATCAGAGCTCACTACATGCCAGTCCAGTTATATAAGACACTGTCCCTGCTCTTGAAAGACGTACAGCCTGGTGGAATGTTCAGGATACAACAAGTTGCATAATACTGAGTCCAAGGCACTCCTCCGAACTTCTAGAAGAAATTCACCTGAACAGCCTCAAGCCATCCGCCTTTTGGCAGCAGATGGGCCGTGAACAATGCTGGTTAATGGCGCCCCAAAGAAGCAGGAACACTTGTGGCTCTCAGAACTCGGCTCCTGCTCTACCTGGAGACTGTGTCCGAGATCCCCACCATATCCTGAGCTTTCTGGAACCAATGCTGAGATTGGATGCAGTGACCTGCCACTAATGGACTTGAAGGTCTAAGACGGGGCCCAGCCGAGCCTTCCTTCCCCCAAGATACCTGCCCTGGCCTCCCTGCCGGGGGTCTTCCTCCTTGGAACACGCGGCAGGGCCTTTGTGCTGCCCCGGCCCTTTGGCAGCCAGGGAGACGTGGACCTGCCCTGGCTTCCTGACTACAGCCCACGCTCCCTGAGATAGCACAGCACACTTGGCCCATAGAAAGTGCTCGGTAATGCCTGATAAACTTGAAAAGGAGCAGAAAAGAACAAACAGGAAAGCAGTCACAGAAAGAGTGCAAACTTCACCACTCACGCACATGCATGCCACAGCTTCATTTCCCAGCAGCGAGCCTGAGTTCAGAGAAGGTGCGTGGAGTTAAGATTAGCTGCTCTTCAAAGCTAAGGGAAGGGCTTCCCTGGTGGTCCCGTGGTTAAGACTCTGCACTTCCACTGCAGGGGGCACAGTGGTCGGGGAAGTCCTGCATGCTGCAGGGTGCGGCCAAAAAGAAGAAAAAAAGCTAAGGGAGAGGGATGGCCTGGGAATTCGGGGCTGGTAGATGCAAACTATTACATGTAGGATGGATAAACAACAAGGTCCTGCTGTAGAGCACAGGGAACTATATCCAATCTCCTGGGGCAAGCCATAATGGAAAAGAACATTTAAAAAAGAATGTATATACGTGTAAAACTGAGTCACTTTGCTGTACAGCAGAAATTAACACAACATTGTAAATCAACTACACTTCAGTTTAAAAAAACAAAACAAAACAAAAACTAAGAGGCTTTGGGACGCTGGCCTGGGCAAGGGGAAGAGCTGAGTCCCCACTGGGAAGAGCCGGGCTCTGGAAGCCCAGCGGCACAGAACAGATAATCAGAGAACACCCAGAATTCCCGAATCCAGAGTTTTTGCCCACTGGCATAGCTAGAGACCGCGGGGGCCTCAGAAGCGGCCCTGTCGGTGAACTGAGAAATCAATCGCTCTGTGGCCCCGAAGCAGCTCCCGGCCGCTCTGTGGCCCTGTGGCTGACCCCGCTGTTCACGGTTTCCCCTGCACAACATGCCTGAGTGACTAGCGCTTAACTTGATCCAAAGTGATCTTCAGCAAGCAACTCCAGCGGGCCTGGGCTGGCTGGAGGAAAGATGGAGCTTCTGGAGCCTTACTTATGTCTAATAAGACTTTCAAAATAATCCTGGTGGTGGCTGCAGCCTCATCCAGGTACTGTGTCTTCGGAGCTGGGCTCCCGGGCTCCTTGCAAGAAATCTTTTGGCTCCTGAGCCGTGGCAGGGCCACCCAAAAAGCGCTTACAGAGCACACACAGTCACTCTCAGAGTTGAAAGCAAGGATGCAGGGTGGAAAGGCAGGAACTGGGATAGGCACACCAGCGAGCAGAGGCTGGGAACTGGGCCCGCACCAAGGATCTGGGGTACGGGGCTGCTGCATCACACCCGTGACCGGCCTGCTTTCGGCACCAAGAACTGCCCCGGTTGTATTTTACCTGACACAGCTCCCTCCTGGGATGTCTGAATTTGGGGTTCCACACACAAGCAGCACAACTCTCCCCGCTCAGAATGACAATTACCCTATGTCTCTGTAACGCACCAGCTTACACTACGTTAAAATTCATATTGCATCTACGCTGCTACAGGCATAGAATTGCTGAAAGGCAACAGGAGAAAGAGTAGATCGTGGTGTCTGCCTCTGAGGAGGGAGATGGGCAGATCCAGGCTGGGTGGGAGGGCTTTTCTGGGAAAATCTATCTCAGTATTTGGCGGAGATTGTTTCTGAACGGGGACATGCATCCCTTTTCCAGTTAAACGTAACAGAATTCAGATATTATACCCTGAACAAGGGAAAAGCAGTACACTCGGCTTTAGTCTCTCTACGACGTGTGGCAGGGTTTGGGGGCAAAAAAATAAAGTAAGGTTATAATATTGTGACCTTGGGGTCCTTCCCTGTGTTCCTCCAGTGGGGTGGCTTTCCAGAAGCTTCCATCCCCACTCCATGGCTTAGTCATCGGTATGAGTCTGGACAAATTTGGTGAAGACGAAAATAGTCACCACCTCAGTGAGTTATTCCAGGACTGGATGGGAAAATCCCCGGAAAGCACACAGCACACGGCAAGGCTCCATGAAGACCCTATAGTCAATTACGTGGAGCTTTATCCTCTGACCTGCCTGCTGACCCAGAGCCTCCTCCGTGAACGTGGCTGTGAACGTGGGGAGTGGGTGGCAGCGACCTGCTCTCCTGACTGCACATTTCCTGGCACTGGAGAGGCTGGGAACTGTTGGCAAGTGGACTGTAGAGCTGATAACGGTGACTCACGGGCATCTGGAATACAGAGCTTTCTGGAACAACTCCCACTAATGCTGGATAAAACCCACACTTAAGGGAGGGTGTGCAGGAGCGGGTCCTCCTCCAGGAAGCTCCTTGTCCGCCGCCCAGGAACCCCGGGGCCAAGACGCTGCCACGGGCCTGGTGGCCGTGCTCAGTGCAGACAGGGAGCCGCCCGGAGTCTGGACACCAGAAATGTGGGACAAAAGAACTGCGCTTTGCCCCTGAGAACAAACGTGCTCGTGGAAAGTCCGAGTATGAGAAACGAAGCATACGAATCCATTCCCAGGAACTTCTCCAGGCTCTCAGCTTTCTCAGGGCAAAGAAAAACCAGCTGTTCTAGAAACAGTTGCCCTACCTGATGGGAATAAAATTACAGGCTATGAGCACAGTATTTCTCAGTCTCTCCCGATACCCCTATCTGATAAGGAGATTCATTTTCCTTGAGGTAAGCAGTCCTTGACATTGTACCCGGAGGGAAGTTTCCAGTTCTCTGTTATCTCGGCACTATTCAACCTCTGGGATTTCATACCCGGTATCTCCAGAGGGGCCCTTGCTACTGATCTCTTGTTTGGGGTAAAGGGAAAAAGAGAACTTCAGGCAAAGTTCTGGCTCTTTTCTCTTGAATTTCTGCCAAGCTTTACATTGCATTCATTGCCACTCAGATCCAGCCTGAGGGAAACACCTTCTGCACCCAACACCCACCCACGGATCAGTCACCACAAGCTGAGTGAGAAAGAGCAGGAAACTAGCCACCGGAGTGACAGGCGCAGACAGAGAGAGTACAGGGACAACAGGACCGAGATGGCGACAGAGTAACCGACTTTGGTTTCCAAAGCCAAGTGCAAGAGACAGGGATGCTGGCTGCACAGCCAGGGGCCAAAGCTAAGAGCACGGGAGTGAAGCCGGCAGCCCCAGGAGCCGAGGCAGAGGCCAGGCCTCTCCCTGACCCACGGCCTCCCCACCCCCCTCTCCGCACGGACCCCGGCACTTGCCTCCTTGTCCCTGTGGGCGGCATCGAGGGAGACAGAGGCATGGCCCCTGTGCTCGGCCTAGCCGCACTCCTGGCAGATGCACTGCCCATCGGGGCAGCAGAAGGCAACCAGCAGGCTGTGGTGGGCCGGGCACACGAGCAGGTCCCGGTCCTTCGTGGGCTCTGTCAGCTGGTGGCCGTGCAGCCTGCTGTTCTCCTGGTGCGGCCGCAGGTGCTCCGGGCAGTAGTTCACCATGCAGGTCAGGCAGGACTTCACGGCCCTCGCCCTGATGGCCCCGAGGCAGAAGTCGCACAGGACCTCCTCCTCCTCCGCCGCCCCAGGACCCCCCTGCCGGGCAGAGCCATGGCTCTGTCCCCCGCTCTCCCCCAGGGAGCTCCCCGGGGAGGCTGCGTCCTCTTCTTCTGCTGGGCTGGCCGACCCAGAGTCTGGGCTGAGAGTGGCCGGAGGGTGAGCAGGGACCCCGGGCAGCGGCCCAGGAGCCAGCAGATCAAACTCAGCCATGTGGAAGCTCTGCGCCAGAGCTGGGCTTCCTCCGCTCCTGGGCCCAGGATCCTGCTGCCCCAGTCAGATGGGAGAACCACGCCCAGCTGACTGCAGCTGCAGCAGGATTTTAACTGTTTCCTCCCCGCAGAGGAAGCTCGGTAGGTCGTCATTACTCTGCTCGGCTTAGAGGACGGCCAGCTGCAGTGGCCACGAGGCAGCCCGAGTGCCCAGGCTCAGGGAGGCCCAGGCTGTCTCCCCACAGGCTCCAACCCGTCCTCCAGCCCAGACCCGCAACCGCCATTCTTCTGTGAATCATTCGCGCCCCATAATCTCAGCCAAGCTGGGGGATCGGCGTGGAAAGGACTGGAGATTCCTGAGCTCTACAGTCAAAGCCGACGTTGCTTTACGTGGCTTGACAGGTTCGATTTTTTGTTTTCAGTTTTTCTTTATCTAATTTTTTTGGCTGCACCGCGTGGCATGGGGGACCTTAGTGCCCTGACCAGGGATCCAACCTGCGCCCCATGCAATGGAAGCGTGAATCTTAACTACTGCACCACCAGGGAAGTCCCCTGTTTTCAATTTTTAAAGGGACCCAGAAGGTAAGGACTTTAGCAATAGGGCAGCCCTCATCCCTTCCCACCTCGTAGAACTGGACGTCGTGACACAGCTGGGAAGAGGATCCCCGTCTCTGACCCTGACCTTTTCCATATGACCTTCTTGCACATTCCAGGAGACGGACTTCTCTCGGAGGGGGATTCAGTGGCGATCAGGAGGCTCAGGAAGAACGTGCCTCCTTCCACGTAAAGCTCGAAGCAGACAGCCCTCCCGGGCTGCACTACCTGCCCAGTGGCTCCTAGAGAGGGGTGGGCGCTTTATCCACTTACGAAGGTTTTCCTAGACGTGGTGTATGGGTTTGCTGCCAGTGCCATAACAGAGTACCACAGACTGGTTGGTTTAAACAACAGAAATTTATCTTCTCCCAGTTCTGGAGGCTGGAAGTCCAAGATCAAGGTGTCGACAGGGTTGGTCTCTCTTGAGGCCTCTCTCCTTGGCGCGTAGACAGCCGTCTTCTCCTTGTATCTTTACATGCTCTCCCCTCTGTACACATCTGTGTCCTAATCTCCTCTTTTTATAAGGACAGCAGTCAGATTTGGATTAGGGCCCAACCTCATGACCTCATCCTACCTTAATGACCTCTTGAAAAAGCCCAGTCTCAAAATACAGTCACATTCTGAGGTACTGGAGGTTATGAAACCGAACGGGGCTCCCAGACACGGAGGGCTTTTTCTTTTGTCCCGCGTTTCTTGTAGGCAACACTCCAGCCTCCATGACCTTCCCTGAGATCCAAAGGGCAGATTCCTTTTCTTTTTAATCTTTTTTGCGGTACGCGGGCCTCTCACTGCTGGGGCCCCTCCCGCCACGGAGCGCAGGCTCCGGACGCGCAGGCTCAGTGGCCACGGCTCACGGGCCCAGCCGCTCCGCGGCATGTGGGATCTTCCCGGACCGGGGCACGAACCCGCGTCCCCTGCATCGGCAGGCGGGCTCTCAACCACTGCGCCACCAGGGAAGCCCCGACACACCCTAATCTTGTCAGAGACCTCACCTCTGAACCACTGCTATAAAACCCCTCATCAGATCCTCCCAGGTTGGGACACATAGTTCTTTGAGGCAGGCACTGGCTGTGGCCCCCTTTGCCTGGCAAAGCGATAAAGCTATTCTTTTCTTTCTACTTCACCCAAAACTCCGAGATTCAATTCGGCACCAGTACAGAGAAGCTGAGCTTCCAACATCAGTTAGGACTTCAACATACGATGCGGGGTTTTGGCGGGGGGGCGGGCGGTTCACAGTTCAGCCCATAATAGATGCCAGGGGATAAGGCGGGAAGCATCTAGCTCCTCAGAAGAAAGGTGCTCCTGGGCATCACCACTGGGTGGGGATGCCAGGTGGGTACCAAGAAACCCAGGACTATTCCAGGGTACCTGACCCCCAGCGTCTGTACCCTAGAGCAGCAGTCCCCAACCTTTTTGGCACCGGGGACTGGTTTCTCGGAAGACAATTTTTCCACGGACCGGGGTCGGGGGGAATGTTTCAGGATGAGTCAGGCGCATTACATTTACTGTGCACTTTATTTCTATTATCATTACATTGTAATATATAATGAAACAATTATACAACTCACCACAATGCTGACGGGAGGCGGGGCTCAGGCAGTCATGCGAGCGATGGGGAGCGGCTGTAAATACAGATGAAGCTTCGCTCGCTCACCCCCTGCTCACCTCCTGCTGTGCAGCCTGGCTCCTGACAGGCCACGGACCACTAGTGGTCCGTGGCCCAGGGGTTGGGGACCCCAGTCCTGGACAGGTTCTACAGCTCCCCCGCGGGATTTCTTCATATACACTCAAGTGGATTTTGGAAAACTAATGGAACAGAGAGAGAATGGGGCGGGGGCTGGTCCAGCTCATCCCTGAGATTAGGCTTGGGGTGGGTCCAAGCCATCGCCCTCCCCCATGGCTCTCCACCCCGTGTGATTTGGCAGGATATGGATTAAAGCACATAAACCAAGGGGCAGTTCTTGTCACTGACCGAGAATTCCCGCTGGGTGTTGGAGGGCATGGAAGACAGTAAAAATCTATGTCAGATGCAGCTCTGTTGACTGTCAACACGCACAGAGCATGCATGTCGTGATGGCCTAGGTGCGGCCCTTTTCAGCAGTACGGAGGTTCCTGAGTATCCCTGACCTGACTGCCCTCTTCCACTGCTGAAGACACCTCAGAAGAGGTTCCCAGAGGTTCCCCTGCGTTTCATTTCATGGTTTTAAACCTCTGGCCAGGAGGGAAAGGAGCTGGCTTCTCGCAGCCCAGAACATTCCCGGAGTTTTCTCCAACATTAACGAATAGGGTCGCTTTATTTTCTGTCCCTTTCTCTGAATGACCTGGTTCTGGAAGCTGAACTGGTCCACCCACATGCCACAGAGCCTCTGGTATTTCTGGGGAGGGGGTGGGGGGTGGCTGCCCAGCCTGACCCATTCCACAACCTCAGGCGCCAATCAGGGGGCACTGAGCCAGGCTCTCTCTCATCTCCCCCGCCCCTTCTCTCCTGCTGACCCCGGAGGGCAGCCCACAGCTTTGCTCAGCCCGTCCTGGTGCCCCGTCGGAGCTCCAAGCGACCAAACGTTCTGCAGCAGCTTGGAAAACAGGAAACCTGAATTTTCAGTCCCAGCCTGAACTGGGAAAATCATTTGTCCTCTCTCGACCCCAGCTTCCTCATCTATGAAGTGAGCAGGTTGGCCGAAGCCAGGGCCGGTAAACAGATTCCTGCTGTGGCTCTCGGGGAAACCGTGCTGTGTCTGAGATCCGCCTGAGCTTGTGGGGGAAGGGCGCCGTGGCCAAGCTGTGACATCTGCCCGGGCTTGGGCCTGAGAGCACTGACCCTGTGGCGGCCTCTGGCCCTCCCAGGACCGCAGGATCCACCTCAACTTCTAAATCCCCTCCCCGGCCAGGCCTGACACAGCACCTTCCGGATGGCCTCCAGGAGCTGCAGGGCACCTCACCACACCCAGGCCTCCTCCCGCGCCGGAAGGCGGGGCTAACGCCCACGTGTCTCCCAGATCCTAATCCCTATTGACCCAGCGCTCACAGTCACCACCCCGCGCCCGCTGCGCCCTGAACACCCCAATAGCCTCAGCCTCTTCTTAGACAGTCCCCTGCCTCCCTGCCTTAACCGAAGCTCGGCTTGCGCCAGACGCTGTTTCTCCTGCCGCCTCTCAGCAGGTGCTATCCTTCTCCCCCTCACCGCCCCCCGCCAACGTATCTCAGAGCTGAGGTGGGGGTCCTCCTGACCCCCCGTCACAATGTCCAGACCACCTCCCGGCCCTCTCATCACACCTGCTCCCTGGACAGCAGATGGCCCTGCAATTCCACCCTCTCCTGTCCTCCAGGTCAGCCTCCGCTCACTCAACCTCACATGAAACGAGCGTCTCTCTCTCTCTTCGGCACATAACAAATTTTGTAATTACAAATTTTGTAATTTCCTTCTTTCCTGAACCAAACCCGCCACCAGGGATGTTAGGGCCAAGCTGCGGCTTGGTATTCCTTCCCAGAATTGAGGGAGGTTTCCCTGCTCAGAATTTTGAAACTCAAACTCTACCAAGCCATGTGGTAGGAAATCGGTCGGCAGGTAGGTCGTCATTAATCTTTCATCCGGTTGACTCTGTGATGAATGATCCCACAAACAGACAAACTCCCTTGGAGTCACACGAACCATGGCTGCCAACAGATCCCCTCCCAGTTCATGGGTTTAAGGCCATCACCCTGAGGGATCGGGAAGAATTCAAGAAGAGCATTCTCAACCCAAAGACTCTATCTGGCAGTTTCAGACTAAGGAAGCCCTGCAGCCTCTTTCCTAAGGAAACAGCTTCAGAACTCTCTGGATAGTTTTCATCTGTGTCTGCCAAGCTGTGATTCACAAACACAGCTAATATTTGTCCGTCAGAAATTAAGAAAAAGCAGGCAATCAGACTGAGAAAAATAATAATAACATAATAAACAAGTCACAGATCTGACTTTGACTGATTTCAAGGGATGATACTTGATTGAGACTATGTCCTTCCCCCTTTTCTGGAATTGAAAGTCTTATCTTTTATGAAACTATGGTAATAACAGTGAGGTGGGGTTATCTGGAAGAGTTACATTTAAAGCAGTCCTCCGAATTCACTGTGCAGTTTTTCTGGTAAAATCCCCAAATCAGAGAACCACAGAGCTGGAAGCTGCACCATCACTCTCCCAGAAACCAGCCCAGACTTTTCCTGATTCACCTGGGGGTGTGGGCCCAACAGACTTTCTGGCCTGGGGTTGCCATCAGCAAACTGGTCCCCAGCCCTGCTTTTCTCCTAAAACGAGAAGACAGCCTCTTAGATCGTTTTTGGTAATTAACTACTGCAAAACAAGAGAACAAACTGCAGGAGAGGAGAACAGACTCAAAGGATCTCCGCTCCTAGTCTCAGAGCACAACGGTTGTGACCACCCAAGCCCCTTCTCAGCCCCTCCCCCAAGCCTCCTGTCTCTCCGTCAGGTAGTGACTGGCCCACGGAGGAAGGCAGGGCTGTCCCAGGGTGTTCCACACGCCTGCTCTTCACAAAGACGGGGGCACACACGCTGGTTCAGCAAACAAGATTGTGAGCCTGCATAGGGTCTGCCTTGCCCGTGAGCACCTAACACAATGCCTGCAGGACTCCAGATGATGGGTGGAGAAAACTGGCCTACAGACGGCCTGCAAGTAAGGAAGCACACGGGGTCATTTCCTGCCTAGGCCACAGAAGGTCTGGCCCGGGGCTGTTCCCAGCTCACTCTTGTTTGCCGACAAGGTGTGGCCATGGTGCACCCTTGAGCAGCAATCCTCCAGTCACCCAGGCTCTCAGGGCCAGAATTAGCAGCTGGACCTCCCAGGAGCCCCCGCAGGAGTGTTCAGTGTCCTAGAAACGAAGAGCCCAGGACCGGACCACACTCTGCAATCACTCCTCATAAATTCCAGACCCAAAGACATGGCGTTTTATGTGGCACACGGTTAGCACATTCCTCGAACTCTCAGAATTGTGTATGAGAAAACCCAAAGTAACTACACAAAGTAAACTCTAGTCACCTTTACGGCTTAGGCTTAAAATGGCAAAACAACCTATTCCGACCAAATGAGCAAATCTTTTAAAACACGCAACAAGTGCTCTCTCCTTCCCTGGGGACGGAAGATGGGTTCCAAGTCTAGCTCACCCCAGAGGTCCTAGGACAGCTGTTGCTCTGGTACCACTGTTGTTTGGCCAGTTTTCTGGACCTGGGACAGCTGCGTACCCCCAACCAGTCAGAATGGGCACCTCGGATGGAAAGATGCAGAAAATGACCCAAAAGCCGCTATATTTCCCCATGCTGTACGATATATCCTTGTTGCTTATCTATTTTATACATAGTAGTTTGTACATCTCAATCCCCTACCCCTGTCTTGCCTATTCTCCCTCCCCTCTCCCCACTGGTAACCACTAGTTTGTTCTCTATATCTGTGAGTCTGTTTCTGTTTTGTTATAGTCATTCCTTTGTTTCATTTTGTAGATTCCACATATAAGTGATAACATAGAATATTTGTCTTTGTCTGACTTATTTCACTTAGCATAATACTCTCTAGATCCATCCATGTTGCTGCATATGACAAAATTTCATTCTTTTTTATGGCTGAGTAGTATTCCATTGTATGTATGTACCACATCTTCCTTATCCATTCATCTGTTGACAGGCACTTGGGTTGCTTCCATTATCTTGGCTATTGTAAATAATGCTGCTATGAACATTGGGTGCATATATATGTTTTCAAATTAGTGTTTTCACTTTCTTTGGATATATACCTAGGAGTGGAATTGCTGGATCATATGGTAGTTCTATTTTTAGTTTTTTGAGAACACTCCATACTGTTTTCCACAATGACTGTACCACTTTACATTCGCACCAACAGTGTACAAGGGTTCTGTTTTCTTCACACCCTCTCCAACATTTATTATTTGTGTTATTTTTGATGATGGCCATTCTGACAGGTGTGAGGTGATATCTCATTGTGGTTTTGATTTACATTTCCCTGATGATTAGTGGCACTGAGCATCTTTTCATGTGCCTGTTGGCCATCTGCATGTCCTCTTTGGAAAAATGTCTATTCAGGTCTTCTGTCCATTTTTTAATTGGGTTGTTTGGGTTTTTTTGCTGTTGAGTTGTATGAGCTGTTTATATATTTTGGTTATTAACCCCTTATCGGTCATATCATTTGCAAATATTTTCTCCCATTCTGTAGGTTGTCTTTGCATGTTGTCAATGGTTTCCTTTGCTATACAGAAGCTTTAAAGCTTAATTAGGTACCATTTATTTTTGTTTTTATTTCTTTTGCCTTAGGAGACATATCCAAAAAAATGCTGCTACAATTTATGTCAAAGAGTGTTCTGCCTAGCAACAAGGGACATGACGGACCCAGGGCAAGCAGAAACCACCCCAGCATCAAGGGACAAATATTTTAATCATCAATGTTTTCTGTCACAATACTTGCAATCAAAAGAGGAAAATGACAGAGGAAATTTTCACATATTGAGGTATGGGGAAGTCATTCTGGCTTACACATGATTTAACTTAAACTTTACGCTAACCATAACAGTCTGCTTTGTGGCCTGCCAAACACACACTGCACATCTGTTTTAGCCATGGAAGAAAAGAATGTATTTAAAGAATCAAAATGCGGTAACTGTGGTTCAGGCATCTCTGCATGTGGAGTTAGATGAAGCCCAGAGGAGTGTGCTGGTGATAGCACTAACACCAGTATAAACGCTAAGGGCCCTCATGTACCAGCTGGGTGAGTCGCACAACAGCCCTGAGACAGCAGCCATTACTATTCCTACTTAGCAGATGAGGAAACTAAGTTTTCTGGGGTTAGATAACCTGCCCAAAGACCCTTGGTTCTGAACCAGCTGGATTTGAACCCAAGAGGCTGATTCAGAACCCGTGACACCGGAGGGGAGCAAAAGTAGACCCCAAAATGTGTCTCTTAGGCATGAGGACTAATTTAGGCTGATTATTTTTAAGAAACAGAAGACTCAAGAAGTCTTTCTGTTTACCTCCCCTGAGCAGCCTAAAAGAATGTAAAGCAAGGACCCATTCCAGTAAGTGAGCTATCCCCATAGATATATATAGTACGAACTGAGTGGCAGACAGGGAGGAACCCAGCAAAGTCTGTTTGTTAAAATTCTTCTCGGAGTCCCATTGTCTCTGCTGGCCCAGCAAACACTTGTTTTCCAAACATTCGCTTTTCCATCTTCATGTGAATTGCATTCCTCCCCTTAGACATCCCAAACCATTACCCCCAACATCCACTTTTGTCTTTAGCTGAAGATGGTATTTAAGGTGAGAGTTTCAGCCATTTTGGTGAGTTACTCATTTTTCCTGGGTCTTTCCCATGTACACATGTTATTAAACTTTCATTTAATTTCCTCCTGTTGATCTGTTTCATGTCACTTTAATTCTTAGACCAGCCAAAGAACCTAGGAGGGTAGAGGGAAATGTCTTCCTCCCCAACAATGCTAACGAGGACATGTCTACAGTTTCTATTACAATGTGCATTACCACATTGCATTGTGTTAACTCTCCTCCAGCAATCTTGGAATGGGCTCCTCTTAGTTAGTTATTTATTTTTTAAGAATAGAAAAGGACTACTGACCTAGATCCCTGAACAAAGAGAGGAAAAACCACAGACCTTCCCCACCTCCCACCCCAGGGATTGTCTGTGGCTGGGTCTGAGGACAAAAGGTCTGTATACATAATATACTCTCTTCCTCCCCAAAGCCCCCTCCCTGCAGGAAGATGCTATGTCTCAGGAGCTATAGAAGCTGCATCCTTACTTGCACTTTGCCACAGCCCACACACATTTGCTCAAATGGTTTCAATTTCCACCTCACTGTTGCAAACCAGATGTTGAAGAATGCTCTGTATTTCTGTACCCCTGACTGGGTGGAGGAAGCATAACATCTGTATCTGGATTTCCAGGGATCAGGGGGTCGCCCTGATCCAAAGCCTGGTGCATAGACTCAGGAACTAAATAAAACACCAAGAGTAGGAACTATTACCTCCATGGGAATGAAATAATTGCTGTCTTGCCAAGAATATTTTAGTAGGAAAGAAACAAGCTTATTAAACAGGAGATATGTTTGTATATGCTGGGGGAATCCAAATATAGTCAGAAAGAGAACCTCGATTAGAAGCGTTAGGCGTTCAGAGCCCTGATCCTAGCACCTGCCAGCTGTGTGACCTTGGTAAGTAGCTTAACCTCTCTGAATCTCCATTTCCTCATCCAACAAATGGGGATGCAGTATCTGCTCCAACTAACTTAGAGTGTGGTTTGTGGGAAAATGGAAGTGAAGCCATCATATAATGCAAGTGAATCTGTATACTGATATTATGCTGATAATTATACTGATTATAATTATAATTATACTGATAATCTGTATAATGATATTATGGTCACAAACACAGCAGGATTTAATGAGCAGAAGGCTCCTTCAAATGAATTCTCTTAAGCTGTGAGACAAGGAACAGGCTAAGGATGACCCTCCTCTCTCTAAAAGTTATGAAACCCTAATTTCCCCAGGTCACAGAAGCCTGTGAATATGAAGAGGGTCACATTTATAGTCACCATTCATGTTTCCTTGCTCCTTCCCCTGCTGACTAAGGCCAGAGTCCCAGACCCGTACAACCCCTCCTCCCAGTGTTTCTGGGGGTCCCTGGGGGCACCACTGTCCACTGGGTACCTTCTTCTTCTCCCACCATTGCTGCCTCTGATGCTCTAGAGTCCAAAGGGACCCAGGGCTGCCCAGGGATTTGTAACATGTTTTTTTGTTTGTTTGCTTGTTTTGGCTGCACCGGGTCTTAGTTGCGGCACGCGGGATTTTTACTTGTGGCATGTGGACTTCTTAGTTGCGGCACGCATGCGCTATCTAGTTCCCCAACTAGGGATGGAACCCGGGCCCCCTGCATTGGGAGCGCCCACTGGACCACCAGGGAGGTCCCGTAACATGTTTTGTCAGAGGCGTCCCAAACCCAGGGTCCCTCCCATCTTCCTGAAACTGCTCATTCTCTCTTTGCTCAGAGCCCCTTTTCTGCCTGAAACTCCATGATCCCACAGAGGCTAGCTGTGGACATATTCTGCCCTCCTCAGGACCACCTTCCACTCTGACCCTGAAGCTGTGCACAGCCAAACCCACCATTATCGACCCCTTCCCTTGGGACAGGCGCTCTGCTGGGACCCTCCTCGGCCTCTCGTGCGGAGACCCCTGGGGGGGCTGCCCCACGAGTTCACCAGAGAGGCCCAGACTTTCTGAATCCCACATCCTAGCTTCACTCTAAATCCCCAGAACGTGGCTTTTTTTTTTTTTTTCTTCCGCAGCTTGGAAAACAGGACTCCCCAGCACCCAGGGGGCTCCAGGGACAGACTCTGTTCTTCTACGCCGGGCCTGGTCATTCTGGCCCATTGGCCAATGCTGAATGCTCCAGGGATGGGCATGTCCATGCATATTTAGGCCAAAGATATCTGAGGAGTTTGCTGGGGTTTTCCTGGCTCCTAAGAGATACTTGGGAAACCGGCCTCTTTCCCTCTGGAGAGGGACCCAGAAGCGCTGTTCCCGGCAACCATCCTAGGTACGAAGGGACCAGCTTAGGATGGTGCCCTCACCGCGCACAGCAAAGCAGAGAGACTAAGAGGACCTTGTCCTTGGCACCATCGAGCTGCAGAATCAAACTGATCCACTTTCTAAGCATTTCGTTATGATTTTTAAATGTTTGGATTGGTCGGCAAATAGCCTGAAACATCTGACCTGACGGAGGAGTACTTTCAAAAGCACGTGCCCTGAAACCGGCTTGAATTCTTTTGCCACAGGAACTTGAAGTCAAGTGTACCTCCAGGTGCTACTGGCCTTTTTTCAGGAAGGAATGGACATTGCCAGGAAACCTCAACCACAAAGCTCACCACAACACCCTTGGAGCTATGTGAGATGGTCTCCTCAGCACGCAGGAGCCCCTTCACTTTACAGGCATAATTTCTGCTGGTGACAGCCACCGGACGCTGCTCCCCACCCCTTGTCCCAGCCTGGCATTTGACGTTTCCTGCTTTCCTCGCCCATCCTTAACTCCTGGTACTCCTTTCGGGGTATAATGGCGGGCTCAGGCTGCCTGCATGCGACGTGGCCATCCGAGGCGGCTCCAGCTTTGGAAACGTGGCCCACTCCGCGTTTACCTCCTGCACCCCCCTCGTCTCGGCCGGGAAACTGGCAATGCCTGCAGCTCTGCAGTGCGTGCTCTGGAATTAGGTCATCTGGGTTCAAACCTTCAGGGGTGACCTTGGACACGCCCTTACCTCTTCCAAGTTTACCCAGATGGAAATGCTCACAGCACTCAGCCTCCAGGATGCTGAGAGCGTTCGATGATACGGTGCACGTCTCGTGCAGCCTCCCTCTTCAACAGGCCAGCGTCCTCAGGAGTCACGCTACGTGGGGATTTAGCAGAAGGTGAATGGTGGCTGAGCATGCTCCCACCAGCCCTTGAGCTGCTCAGAGGCCACTTCTCCCTCCTCCAGACCTGGTCCTGCCCTCTCAGCCCCACACTCTCTCCTCTGGCTTCTCCTCTGACAGACTCTTAAAGAAACTCTGAGTCCTAGATTTGAGCTAAGGGATCATTTCTGCCTCGAGATCCCACCCCCTTCCTCCAAACATCACCCCTCGAGTGCCGGCTCAGGTTCTGCCCCCTTCATAAATAAATACTGATTTTTCCATTTCCTCACTGCCCCTAGAGCTTACCATCTATTCCAAAAACACAGTATTTGGCAGATTATGGAACACATACAGTAGGTGCCTAATAAATACTTGTTAAAGTGAATCCTCCTGAGACCTGGCCGTGAGAGGCCAGGCCCAGAGTCAGCTGTGAGCTCAGGCACGGCTGCCCCAAAACCAGGTCTCTGTTTGTACTGATTCCGGCCCAGTTTTCATAAGCGTCCCAGATCCCGTACCATGACCTCGTTGGGGTTTCCTTGAACTTCCTGGTTCAGACTCACCTATGTCTCGTCCACTATTTACAGACATTGCACACATCCTGCTTTGAATCCTTCGGTTTCTGGTCCTCCAATTTCATCTTCCACACGATCAGGCCCTCAGACCACTTCCACGTGACCCCCAATCACAGAGCATTTCCAAGACAAGGCTGTGTTCTTCCTGAGCTCGGGAGCAGGACCGTCACCACAGCTGACTGCTCATGTGCTGAGTGGCGGACACATGTTAGAACATCTCTGTGAGAGCGGGTTTATACGTGAGATTGGGTAGCCACACCGCTCACATATGATGGAGTTGGGATTTAAATACACATTGGTCACTCCAAAGCCAGGAGAAGCCCCAGGTGGACTGCACGGAGGCTGGTCCTCGGGAGGGGCAGAGTTGCTCTGAGGTACCTTTCATCTCCGCGGACAGGGAGGTGGTCCCTCACCGGCAGGTTTGGGGAAGCTTC
Organism: Physeter macrocephalus; assembly: GCF_002837175.3. Taxonomy (NCBI): domain Eukaryota; kingdom Metazoa; phylum Chordata; class Mammalia; order Artiodactyla; family Physeteridae; genus Physeter; species Physeter macrocephalus. The sequence continues at coordinate 15,074 of NW_021145989.1, read as the reverse complement.
CTCTGACTTGGCTGGTAGTGGAGGAGAGGGCTTCCCATGTTTGGGCTCTGTCTGCTCTTCAGCTGAATCTTCTCAGGAGGCCCTCCTCCCCAAGAGAGGAGAAAACGGGCACATTCTCTCCTGAAACATCTTTACCTCATTTTAATTCTTTCCCAAACACCGAAGTGTCCTCCAGTGAAAAGGGTCTCCATGTGTCTGCCCCAGAGTCAGGCCTGGCCCGAGAGATGACCCAGAAAAGGTCTCTTCGTGCCTGTGTCCTCCCCCACCCCAGGATGGGTTCATTCACCCATCTATATCCGGGCTGCACCCATCACACGCTTGTTGGAAGGTACCGTGCAGGTCACAAAACACATACAGGCTATGACACAGGCCCTGCCCACAAAGAGCACAGGTGGCCAGTCCTACATGCACAGAATCTCCGGAATTCCACCTCGACTTGGCTGAGAGCTCTGCTTTTTGTGCTGCGGCAGCCACCCTGCAGTCGTGAGGACCTAGGCAAGGGCCAAGTCAGTAGTTGAGGAAGATGGAACAGGAAGATGGGAAGAGCTTTGGTGACACTGCTGAGCTGTTCAAAACTGCTTGTTTTCAGGCTTCAAGTCATATCAGATGATAAATGTCCCTGAGGTCCAGCTGGAAGCACTGTAAGTGGTGCACTCTCTCCACGTGGCAGGAAAGGTACCCAGAAGCAGGTCCGACCTACACCTTTACAGCCTGGGATCCAAAAGGGAAGAGACCTTCTTCCCGCCAGTCTCCACACAGCAAATGTCACGGAAGGGCTAGTCAATGCCGTTTACCCTGCCTGCCCACCCCAGGTCGGTCACCACCAGTAATACCCTGGGTCAGCCCGGTGGATCACAGAATGGTGGGCAGCCCAGAAAGCAGTACTGGACGTTGAGTCCGCCCGTGGCCACAAAGGAGGGACACAGTGTTTGACTAAAACCACACCTCATGGGTCCCTTATGGTGAACCCAAGCCAACCAGGGCAATACAGTGGCTAAAATGGGCTTTAAGAGCCAAGTTGAACCCCCGGTTCTGAATCATCTTTGAAAAGCACAAACGGGCTCATATGGTGGCAGCTGTGATTCAGAGGGTGGTACAGGTGGGTTTCACACTTTGCTGGGATGGCACGTCAGTTGTAAGGGTGAAGAGGCAGCACAGCGACCCCAGCTCCTGACCTGCGGCAGAGGGGAGGGCAGGTGAGGCCCAGAAAGGGGCACCTGCCCACGGCTGGGTGCAGGCTTGGATGAGGTTGAAAGTTAAGTCAGCAGCAGGATGGTCAAAACTGGCTGGAGAATTCGTAACGCACAGCAGAAGGGGTCAGTAAATATGAGAGCTGTAGGACAGCAAAGGTCATTAAAAAAAAAAAAAAAAAAAGCCTGGATGAATGTCAAACGTGAGTGAAGACAAAGGTGGCAAAAACTCAGCCTGAAGAAATTCGGACAGAGGTAGAGGAGGACCTGCTCTGACTTCTGACCACACACCCCTAATGTGTTCAGATCCTGGCTTCCTCCCCAGCATGACCTATCAGCCCCAGCACCTCAAAGCTGGACAGACTACATCCTAAGAAAATGTACATCAGGGGAGCTTCCCGAGGCAGGCAGGTGACGGTCTCAGGATCAACGTAACATGTGCCTTAGATCTGCTGCCCCGACCACGAACCCGAACACGGTGCTTCCACTGGCCCCTTAAAGCATGTGTTCCCCTACAGCTCTGGACTGGTGCGTGTGGCTTCTGGATCGGTGTCAGGTTTGAAACTTGATCCTGCCTGGGACCTATCCTGACACCCCTATGAACCTGTTGGTTTCGTTTCCCTCAACTGAGCATAGGGGTTTCTGAAGTTTCATCTTTGAAGTATGGTGTGGCTTCACCTTGGGGAAGAGTGTGCTCATTCTGTCCTCATAAACCAGAAGCCCACGTGGACCCACGGGCCTGGGAACATCGGGCCAGGCCGAGGCCTACCACACACGCCCTCCAGGGTTGCACGAGAGCAGTGGAAACTACAAGTCTGTGCCGTGGAAGCTTTAGTTCCTGCACCACCACTCGTTTCAAAAAGCAGATGCAAATGTTCAACGGAAAGTATATAAAAAGGTCATAGGCAGTTGGGTCATCCACCCAACAAGCCTTGTTTGCTTCTGGCAAGTTGTTCTGTTTGCTTTTCTTTCTAAGTCATTCAAACCAGTTACTCATTATTTAAAGGCATGAGGAAGGATCACAATATATTAAGTTTCTTAAAGGTTATAAAATGGATCGTGCACTTTGAAACTAATTATGTCAAAAAGAACAGCCTTAGTGTAGGTGTGTCTACGTGTAGACAGCGGGAAAAGAGCTCCATGAAATTATCGCAGGTAGTTACTTTTTTCCCATATTTTCCAATTTTTAAACCAACAACTCATAATGTACAAAATCACAGAACTGCAACTTTAAAAAATAAACCTGTCTGTTGGCACATCTCCTGCGGCCGCTCAGTGATCGTCTTCCAAGCAGAGACGCCCAGGATTTAGGAGTCAGGAGACGGGTTTGCACTCAGCTCAGCTGTTCGTTAGCCACTTCCAGACGTCAGTTGCCTTCCGAGCCTCTAGTTCCTGCACCTGTAAAATTAGGGTAGTACTCACTTTGCCTAACTCTCAGGGTTATTGCAAGATTCTAAATTTTAAATCAAGAAGATGTGGTGGGAAGTTCGATAATGACTAGACAGCCTTCCAGGGACCCCCTTTCTTCCAGTCACCCTCATCTCCCGGCCACTTCTCTCCCATCTGCTCTTCTTGCTCCTCTCTTTCTCCCCGGCTGGTGAAGACGAGAAGCCCTTTGAAGCTCAAGCCACGATCACTTCCCCTTCCCGACCTATTCTCTGCTCTACCATGAGTTCACCCCTTCCTTAGACTTCAGCTACCGTCGGTACAAACTGACGTCTCCAGCTCAGACTTTCAAATCCGTATCTCCAACTACGTTCTAAATATAAAGACTTGACGTTCTCAGTCACCTCAAACCCAGCACAGCCCGAATGAAACTGACGACCTTTCCGGATTTCCCCCCCCAGACAAAGCTGGCCCTCTTCCTGGTTCTCTTCGCTGAGTTTGCTGTCAGCACTCAACCAGATACCCAGGGAGCGCCCCTCCCTCCTCCCTCTCCCTCGTCCCCCACATCCATTCCATCACCATTTTACATCCCAAGTACCTCCTGAACCTCTACTCTTTATGTTCCATGACTGCAGTCGGAGCCACCACTGTCTCTCGCCTGCATTACGGTTACAGCCTACAAACTGGAACCCCTGCATCCTCTCACCACCCCCTGCAATCCATTCTCCATAGTGCCTCCAGGAAAAGCTTTTGTACTTTTTTATTTACTTATTATTTTGTGGGATCTTAGTTCCCCAGCCAGGGATTGAACCCAGGGCCACCGCAGTGAAAGCGCCCGGTCCTAACCACTGGACCACCAGGGAATTCCCGAGGGCAAGATTTTTAAAATCCACCTTACCGAGGTGTAATGTACATGCAATCGGAGTGCTGTGTCTCTTTACACAACACCCTCCTCTGTGTACCTCGCCCCACAGTTTCTAGCTGCTTCAGCTGCTCTGGACCCTGATTTCTCCCAGACCCTCAGCTTAGCGGGACCTCTGTGCTCTGCCGGACTCCAGCTCTCTGTGTCATGGTTGGGAAATTGTTCCCAGACAGAAAGCTGGGTGGCCATTGGGCTCACCTCATGAGTTTTTCCTTCTGTCAGGGATCAACAGTCTTGTGCTGCCTGTCATTCACTGCCTGAAAATAGTTATCTCTTACATCTTGTCAAGTTTTATAGAGGTTTGTGGCGGGAGGGCTAGTCTGGTACCAGTTACTCCATCGTGGGTGGAAACAGAAGTCCAGAGAGAGCTGAATAAAATATAGATCTGATCATATTATTCCTCTGGTCAGAATCCGTCTATGGATCCATGGCTCTAAGGATAAAGATCCAATTTGAAACGGCCTGCAGGGCCCTGTGTGATCTGAGCCTGCTCTCACTCCAACCCCATCCCCTTCTCCTCCCGCCTACGTGCCTTCTTCAGCTTCTGGCGACTCTGAGTCTCTTGCCATATCTTATCCTCCCACTCGGCTTTTGTACATCCCAGTACTCATCCTAGCCCTCTTGCCATCCCTCCTTAACAGCTATAAAGCTACCATGGAGAAACCACTGTGAAGCTGGCACAAGATTAGATAGAACCGAGTCCAAAAATAGATACAGGGATGCATGCAATTCATTACAAGGGGAAAGGAAGGAATTATTTAATAAAGGCTGTTAGTTCGATTGGCTAGCTATTTGAGAAAATATTAAGTTTCATCCCTAACTCACCCCTTATTCAAAATCAAAATTCAGACAAAGTATTAATGAGCAAAACATATAAAGAATGACTTCAAATTGATATTTTTAAAAAAACAGATATAAAAATGGGAAAGGAAAATACACTGGTAAACATATGAAAATATTTGTATAAACATATAAAAATATATCCAAACTCATACAATAAAATATAAAGATAGTAAAATATCAATAGTATCCAATGTAGGTGAGAGTAGGGGAAATAGGTCCTCTCCTGCACTGTTAGAACATGAATTAGTGCTGCCGTGTCATCAAGTTTCCAAAGAACATACACTCTGACTTATCACATTTCCGGGACTCTATCCCACAGAAATAGCAGCATGACCACAAAATTGCTTGCATCAGCAAAAAAAAAAAAAAATTTGGAAAGAACTCAAGTGCCCATCAATAAGAATATATATAAATAAATTATAGTGCATTAATACACCAGAACACTGTGCATCCATTTAAAACGTGAGGTAGCTCTAAAGTACTTGTAAATTTGTCCACAGTATGATGTTGAGAACTAAAAGTGAGTTGCTAAACAAAAGAAACAGTACGATACTAGTGACGTGTGTGTCCACACACACACACACAACATATGCATACATATACACACACATATCTGAGACAGGGATCGGGATAGATCGTCAGATTCAAATTCAATTCTTTAAGGGTAAGACTTAAAGGGAGAACAGAAGAACCCTTATGTTGTACTTCATATACTTCTATATTATTTGAACCTGTTGCAAAGAATGTTTCGCTTTTGTAATTTAAAAACAACTTGTATGTATGTTAAGAGTGATGGACTGTTACTACAATCAACCGTGGGGCTGGTGAGCTCCCGCGATTTAACATCTGAGCAGCAGGCATGACTGCCACCTGCTGGTCACATGCCGCCATGGCGGATTGCCTATCTGAGGGTTTCTGAGCCTCCCATTGTTGCCACGTGGGGCGGGATAGTTCTTTACTGCAGGGAAGCTGCCCTGTGCGTTGTAGGGTGTCTAGAGCATCCCTTGCCTCTGCCTCTAGATGCCAGTGACACCCCCTCCCCAAGTGGAGACAACCAAAAAGGTTTCCAGACACTGGCAATTGTCCCCCTCAGGGGCAAAAACAGCCCTGGTTGAGAACCGTGGATCTAAGACTCTTGTGAGTGCAAAATAAACAGATAAAATGTGTTCGTTCATTCGCTCACAAACGGCTCACACGAGGCAAAGTCTCTGCGAGATAAGTTCCTAATGTCAGCTGGAAGGAGTGAACTCTAACCCATGGCGGCTCTTCACAGCTTCGTGAGGTTCTGAGCTTTAAATGCAGTTAACAGGAAAATCCCCTCTTATCCAGTGACCCCACCCCCCCAACTGCTTCAGGCAGAAATAACAAGGATGGCGATTCCTGGCACACATGCCCCACACTCTACTCAGACCTCTGGCAGCAACTCACAGCGATCCACGCCGTGGCCTCATCACACTGCTCCAGTCAGCAACTGTCACAACCATCACCCAGACAGGAAGCCTCTTTGTCCCTTGGACTTGAGTCTTCCCTCCCCCGCTTAGAGCTGAAGCAGGGGTGAAGTGGCACTGATGAGGGGGATCCTGTTTGAGAAGCCTCTCTGCCCCCACCAAACCTGAGACCCCGCTCACCCACAGAGAGAAACCAGGCTCCAGATGGCACCAGCAGGGGGATCCTGCCCCAACAATCGGCTGGCCCAGGAAGTACTCCGTCTCAACCGGACCTGGGAATCTCCACTCCCCACCAAAACACACACACACACACACACACACACACACACACACACACACACACACACACATATACACCTAGAGACAGCAGGTGGTTGGGTGGTACTGGCAGGGGGATGCCACCATAGAAAGCACCCGACCCAGGAAGCACTCTTTTTCCTCAAGGGCTGAAGACCCCTTTCCCCACCTTGGACCAGCCTGGGGAAGCTCTTTCCACCCACTCAGGCAGCATCAGCAGGGACCAGCGGGAGCCCTAGCAGTACCAGATAAACCAAGCAGACCAAATTAGTACCACAAAGGCTCTGAAAATTAAAATGCCATTGAAACCACAGCCCACGAAAGTACACCAAGACCTATAAATAGGTTGACGATGTTCGAAAATAGAAGATTTACATAGGACCTAGAGTCTCCTAACATAACAGACAAAATATCCAGGAATCAATACAAAATCATCCATTATACCAAGAGCCAGGAAAATCACAACCTGGAGGAGAAAAGGCAACAAACTAACGCCAATACTGAGACAAATCGGACCTTGGAATCATCTGACAAGGATTTAAAGCAGCCATCGTGGACTTCCCTGGTGGCACAGTGGTTAAGCATCCGTCTGGTAACTCAGGGGACATAGGTTTGAGCCCTGGTCTGGGAAGATCTCACATGCCATGGAGCAACTAAACCCGTGCGCCACAACTACTGAGCCTACGCTCTAGAGCCCGCAAGCCACAACTAGTGAAGCCCATGCAGCACAACTACTGAAGCCCGTGCATCTAGAGCCCGTGCTCTGCAAAAAGAGAAGCCATCACAATGAGAAGGCCGCGCACGGCAACGAATAGTAGCCCCCACTCGCCACAACTAGAGAAAGCCTGCGTGCAGCAATGAAGACCCAATGCAGCCAAAAATAAAATAAATAAATAAAGCAGCCATTGTTTGAAAAAAATGTTCAATAAGAATTTACAAATTCTCTCAAAACAAACTATATAGAAAATCTTAGCAAAGAAAAAGAAGTTATAAAAAAAGAACCAAAGGAACATTATAAAACTAAAAAATACAAATACTGAAATTAAAAACTCACTGGATGGGCTCAACAGCAGAGTGGAAATGACAGATTTTGGAATCAGTGAACTTGAGGACAGATCAATTGAATGTACCCAATCTGAACAACAGAGAGAAAACAGACTGAAAAGAAATGAACAGAGCCTCAGAGACCTGTTGTGACAATGACAAAAGATCCAGCAATCTTAACATCAGAGTCCCAAAAGCACAGGAAAGAGAAGGTGGAGCTAATAGAGTATTGAAGAGAACAATGGCAGATAAGTTTCCAAATTTGGTGAAACACACAAACTTAACAGATTCAAGAAATAAACTCAACGAAATCTCTGCTGAGACACATCACAATTAAAATTCTGCAAATTAAAGACAAAGAAAAAAATACTGAAAGCAGCAGAGAGAAATGCCACATTACCTACAGGAGAGCACCAATCTGAATGACAGCAGGCTTCTCATTTGAAACCATGAAGGCCAGAAAGAAATGGCACATTTTCAAGTGCTGTTAACTTGAAGGACAAGAACTGTCAACCACGATTGAATATCCAGCTAAACTATCCTTCAGGAATGAAGAGGAAATCCAGACATTCTCAGATGACTGGAAACTAAAAAAATTTGTCACTTAGCAGACTTACCCTTAAAGAATGGCTAAGAGAAGTTCTTCTGTCAAAAAATGAATGCTAAAGGAAGGAATCAGGGAGCATCAGGAAAGAAGAAAAATGGAAAGAGCAGAAATATGGGCAAATACAATTGACTACACTTATCCTCATGAGTTTTACAAGTATATAATGTTCCTCTTTTGTCCAATATGATGTTGTATCTTGAATCTACTTTTATTAATAATAACATTGTGGTCTGGGTATTCTTTTAATTCATATTTGCCTGGTATATCTTTTGCCATCACTTTGTTTTTAATCTTTCTGTGTTGCTTGGTTTCTGATGTAAAGAACATATTGCTGCATCTTGGGGCTTGTCTTTTGTGGGGGTTTTTTCCATTTGTTTGTTTCTTTTTAAATTAAACTGAAGTTCTCTGCCTTTTGATCAGTAGATTTGGCCCATTTACATATATTGTGATAAATGATATAACAGGTCTTATTCTGTGTTTTCCCTTTACCACACTTTCTTGTTTTTTGCTTTCCTCTTGTCCAGTTTTCTATTGAATAATCAATTGTTTTCTTCTGGTTTGAGTGTTATACGTTCTACTTTTATTCTCATGGTACTTGTACCTAAGTTGTAAAACCCACACCTAAGTTTCTTCTCTCCCTATCCATTTATTAAGCTTGTGAATATGTACATCCCCTCTCTAATCAAGACAAGTAACTTAGTTACTCTCACTTTCTCATTTCTACTTCCCACCCTCCTCCCCACTGGTATCATTAAAATTTTAGTATCTCACTGTTATGTACATGTAGTTGGTGTCACCCTGTCTATCTCTGCTCCTTGATTATTAAGATGATAACAAACTCTTTACTAAATTATTCTTATCCTTACTTTCTTTGTATCTTGAAGCATCTCCCTCATTTTTTCTCTTCTTGCTGAAATACTTCCTCCAAGAATATTTCCAAGGTCTTACGTGCATAAGAGTATCTTTATTTTATGTCATTTACATGATTCTTAAGTAAAATATCAAATTCTAGATTCAAAGTTTTATCTTTTACAGTTTGAAGATATCATTACATTTTCTTGTTGCAGTCAGTGCTACTGACAAGTCAGATTTATTTAGTCAATTGTTACTCATTGAGAGGCCACAAAATGCCAGGCACTGCTTCTGACACTTTGGTTTTTGACCCAATAACTAGACTCAGGCAACTGGAGGCTCCTCACATCCTCCCTGTCCTTGGAATGTACATTCTGCTCACTGTTCCCACAGTAGGAGTTGTTTCAGGGATGCAGCCTTGAGAGAGCAGAGTGTTGTTGAGAACATCTGGACTGAATACGTGATTGAACCCAGTTAAGGCCTCTGTGTAAACTTTTAAGACTCTGGTGATTGGGTGCAGAGATCAACTCGTCTTGTGGCCGGCCCAAGACAAGGCTCGTATCTGAGTTCCCTTATTAATCCTGCCACCTACCAACCTGGATTGTGGTCTGCATCTTTCTTTGGTCTCTCCTTGCCCCCCAAATACAGGGGCCAGTTTCGAATTTCACCAAGGAAACTCCTGAAGTTGTGAACCAACATTTATGTTGCTAAATTTTATTATAACGTGTAATGTCTTTTCATATTTTTCCTGTTTGTCTCTCAATGAGCACTTTCCATCCAAGTTCTTTAACCTTTATTTCTCCATAATTTGTGGTTGTTATTTCTTAAAACATGCTCTCCTCTCTGTTTATTCTTTCTTCCCTTCTAGGACTCTCATTATATGAATATCTAGTCAGTTTCTATATTGTTTAACATTCCTTTCACATTTTTCAAGTTTCTATCCCTTCCTGATATCTTACAGCAAAGTAGAGTTCCTTGATCCGAGAGCCCAGCTTTCAAATTCACTCTTCAGTTTTACATATTCTGCTATTCAATAAAAAACTGAATACTATGACAAGTTCTTGCTTAATATTTCTTATGTCCTCCTTTAACTCTTTTAGGATAGCTTTTTAAAAATACATACATTCTAAATGGCCCACTAATTCTGACTTATGTTATAGATCGTTCAAATTATTGTTTTTCTTTTATAGCAATAGAATGCTTCAGATCTTATTTTTTCACTGTGAGTCCACATTCCCCAATCCCAGGATATAAGCTGGTAATGTAGGGACAAAGGGAACCAAAACCCTGGCGTATTTCCTATACCTCCTTCAACTCACCAGGAAGGGAACAAGCTGTGGCTGAATTATATGTATGTATATGTGGGGAGGGAAAAGGGGGCTTAGGGAAATTTGAGTTATTTTCAAAGCAGAGAATCTATGATGTTAAAACTGGGGCAAGACCACTCCCCATTTACCTCCCTCATCCTACCAGGTGATCTTATTCCACAAGGAACCTTGTCATCCCACCTCTTTTTTGCAATAATCACCTGGCTCACTGTGTGTGTGTTCATGCATGTATATGTGTGTGGGGGTGTTTGTGTGTATCAGGGTGGGAGAAAGGTGAATAAAAACCTTTGAGGTGGAGCTGCTTGTATCTTGTATTACTATCCACGCCTCTCCCAGACCAGCTCTAAGGTTACCCTGTGTGATGGTGAAAGAGTGGGCAAAGATTTACCCGGGGCAATTTGGGAGTGAACAGAAAGGAGCACACAAAACAACAGAAAGCACCTCCCTGCAGTCCCCTTGGGGCACCTGGAGCTATCCATTGTTGCTACCATTCCCTCCCCACATAGACACACACACACACACACACACACACACACACACACACACACACACACCCCGTAGGACCAACTGTAGCCATCTGTTTCCCAAAAGGTCTCCAATCAGTTTTTCAATAGTTTCTCCATCCAACAACCTCCCTCCTTCCAGAGGCATCCAGGTTGGGTTTTGAACAAGGAGCTAGCCACTTACATTAGGATGCTGTGTTAGCTACCTTTTTCTGTATAACAATATTACTACAGACTTAGTGGCTCAAAATAGCACACACTTATTATCTCACGGTATCTGTGGTCGAAGGTCCGGGCACAGCTTAGCTGGGTCCTCTGCAGCCAGCTGTCAAGGTTTCAGCCAGGACTGGATTCTCATATGAAGACTCTACTTAGGCATGATCCACTTCTAAGCACCTGGGGGTTGTTGGCAGGGGTTAGGTCCCTGCTGGCTGACAGATCCCTGTCATGTGGATTTCCCCAACATTACACTTGCTTCACCAATGCCAGCAAAGAGGATTACCCTAGCAAAACAAGCATTAGAATCATGTCACCTTTGTTATGTTTTATGGGTGAAAAGTGAGCCACAAGTCCTATCCACACTCAGTGGGGGATGGATTACACACAGGTGTGAATACCAGGAGGCTCAGATGATGAGAACCACATTGGAAAATGAGAACTGGATAAGGGGGTGCCTTCTTGTAGGAACTAAAAATGATCTTTCCCAAAGTTTTTGAAAGCCATTGAAGGGTTAAGTAACATCTTATTCTTGCTTTAGAACGATCACGAGCCAGAACGTGTGGCAAATAGATTGGTGGGAAAGCGAACTTGACTTGGGGAAATCAGCTAAGAGACTGGTACTGTAATCCTAGTGAAATGTCGGTGGCTAGAACTAGGGTAACACTGGTGGGAAAAGAGAAAGATGGACCAACTGGAGAATACAATAAATAAGACTTCGTGATGAACAGATAGCGAGAGTTGAGGATATTCTGCTTCTGGCTTTTGCAAATGGGTTTGTGAGCAGTAATATTATTCACTAAGAAGAAGAGGGGCATTTAGACATTTTGAGCTTGGGTGTGTCCAGTAACAGAATTAGAGACGAAACATGCTCCCTTGAGAGAACACCTCCTTTGATAAATCTAATTTTTATGCTTGCAAATAACCTGTTGCTCAAATTTGTTGAAACTGGTTAAATCTTTTCAACTCCCCTATCTCACACGTGTGAATTTTCAGTATAACAAGTAGCATACGGACGCATGCACATCGGTTTGCAAAGTACACCTTTCACATTGTTTGACGGCAAAGGATGAGTCTTGGGAGGACAAGAATATGGGGAAAGCCATATACTCTAAGGTACCTTACACTGGAGTGATTTGCGTGGGCAGCTTCAGCACCCCCAAGCGCAGACACACCGTCGGACCCGCAACAACACAGCTCTGCGGTTCACGCTCTCGCGTGTCCGCGGGATCCCGCACGAGCTAAGCTACCGCTACTCTCGCGAGAGGTAGGGAGACCGCAGCTCCTTGGATTCCCCAAACCGCGCTACGCGAGCTCCCACCTGCTGAGGAGCGGAGTCCGGCCACTCCCGCGGGCTTCTGGGAATCGTAGTTCCGGGGCCGGACGAGGCCCGCCACCCTTGCCCTGTGCTATTGCGCATGCGCGGCCCCTCTGGCCAGAGAAGTTCGTAGCCTTTGTGAGGCCCGGCGTGGGAGGTGAGTTGTTGCTCAGGTGCTGCTCTCCTTGCTCGGCCTCGGCGGTGCCCCCGGGGCATTAGTCTCCGCCGAGCCGGGTGGAGTGCGCGCTGGAGAAAGGGGCGTCGAGGGCATGCACGAGCTCCATCCCCGAAGCCCCGGGGCGAGGGGTGGGCGGGGGCTTGGTCTGCGCGGCGGCCCCTTGGCTGCGGCCCCGGCGTGTTTCCTCCGGCTGCGCGGCCCCCGCGCAGCTCCGTGCGGCAGCGCCAGGCTCGAGCGCCCAGCCTCAGGGATGCTGTCCCGGCTTTCCAGGTGCCAGCCTCGAGGGCCAAGCCGGTTCGGGACGGAGCGAAGCCTTTCAGAGGAGCCCCCCGAGGGGAGGCGGGAAGGAGGACCACGAGGCCTCGGGGCTTCCAGCTCCTCCGCGCGGAGAGGGCTGCGCTGGGGGGAGAGCTGAACCTTCGCGGCCGGGAGGAGGTGGTGACCATGGAGACAGATATGGCCGAAATGCCTGGGAAGAGCGGTGAGGGGGGCCGGTGTTGAACTTGTGCGGGGGGCCGGGCCGAATTCTTCCTCCTGAACGGGAGTCACTGCTGTCCGGCTCCTTTGTCTGGGGATGGAAGGGCTCTTTGGGTGAGAGTGGAGGGCTTGCTGTGGAATCCCAGCTGGGTGCACAGCGGACCCTCCAAAGACACCCCCAAAATGTGAGCGAAATGTCAGCTTCTGAGGCTTGAGCATAGCCTTGTACTTTGTCTCACACCTTCTTCCTCCCGAGTGATTATACCATCCTAGCCTCATCAGTGGGTCTGACAGTTTAGCTTTTTTTGGTTGGCAAAAGTATTTTCCACTCCTGTTCCTCCACTTTGGACAAAAACCCTTTGGTTTCAGTAGAGCAGATACTTCTGCTTAATTGAGGAGGCACCAGGCAGAGGAGTCAGTGACTGGCTTCCAGTTCTCCTAGAAGTTTGGTCTGTGACCTCTTATATCAGAATCCACACCCCGCCCCTACCTGTGCTTGTTGGATTTCTAGATTGTACTCCAGTCTCAACTAGTGATAATTATTTAGAGATGGGATCCAGCAAGCTACATTTGGACTAAGCTTGCAGGGTGATTTTTCAGAACCGTTGAGCCTCTTTTTCCCGTATTAATTTAATGTAGACTAAGCTCAGAGAAAAACTTATTTTAGTTTCCAGATCAGAGAGTGCCATCTTCCAGGATGTCGTTGTTTCAGGCTCCCTTCAGTTGCGGTGTTTGTAGGGACGACCAGGAGTGCGGTGGTGGGAATTTTTTTTTTTAATATTTATTTATTTATTTGGTTGCGCCGGGTCTTAGTTGCGGCAGGTGGCCTCCTTAGTTGCGGCTCCAGGGCTCCTTAGTTGTGGCATGCGAACTCTTAGTTGCGGCATGCATGTGGGGTCTAGTTCCCCGACCAGGGATCAAACTGGGGCCCCCTGCATTGGGAGCACGGAGACTTATCCACTGGACCACCAGGGAAGTCCCAAGAATTTTAAGCTCATAAATCTGAGTCACAAGATGGATCTAGGCCCTATCATGACTGCTTTCTTGCCCTTAGCTCTGTCTTCCCAGGATACTCCCTTTTCCCAAGAAAAGAGCACAGAAGAGGGAGAAGTGGCAGCTTTGCGCCTCACAGCCAGATCGCAGGTGAGTGAGCCTCTGCTGGTTATTGAAATTCCACCTTATTTCTCGGAGTGCAGGCGCACTCCCTTCTTTTTGATGTGGAGTTTCTGTGTCCACCAGAGCTGAATTCTAACTCTGAGAGACGACTCGAGTGACTAAAGGGCTCAGTGGAAAATGTTTTCTGCTTCTTCGTGGTATCTTGTCCGTCTAGTATTTATTATCACTCAGCAGGTGTGGAAGGAGCATTGCCCTTTAGCCCATTAGCTAATTTCTGTGCTTGTTATTTGGGAAATGATTTTAAAAGACAATGTGGTGCATACCTCTGAAAATGTATGTTTCACTAGGAGAAACAACATACACATGACTGTTAAGTAGGAATTTAAGAAAACACCTGAAGTGCTGGAGTGAATTATGAACATAGTGAGTACTCAAATAGTTCAAAGGAATGCTTCAAAAGGGAGCCTGTAGAAGATTTAATTTAAAGAGTTAGATCCAGCCCAACAAGGTGATGAATGCAGATGTATTTTAGAGGTGAACTGTTACCAAGTTACAACTCAGTTTCCAAACTCTCACTTCCCCAAGGGCAAATATTAAGAATTGCTGAATTTAAGTGGCAGTTGTATATGGGTCATTAGTGTATTAGTCTTTCAGCTTTTTGTATGTCTGAACATTTTTCTTAAACGAAGTTGAGTGGGAGAAGAGAGTTCTCCATGGTGTGTGTCATACCACAATGCAGAGATTCCTCCACTAGCCTCACTTTTTGCTACTTTAATCCAAAGTGTGAAAGTGGACATGGCACATTGTTGCCGTTTGCCAACGTGATTTCTCAGGATCCTTGTATACTTGCTTGCCTCCACTGGTTTCTTGAATACCTTACGTGAATATTGAAGGCTTTATTAGTCAAGAAGCTTTAAGTTGCACCTGATGAAAACTCGATTCAAACTGGCTTAAGCAAAAAGAGGTATTTATTGACTATTATAAGTGAAAAATCCAGGTCTGGCTAAAATTGAGTTCAGGCAGTGACATTAGAATCTATGTTCTCCATTTCAGTGACCTTTTCTTTTCTTTCTGTGTGTTTTGCACTCAAGCAGACTTTTCTTCTCGTGCAGGGTAGCCCCTAACAAATTTAGGCCTACATCTTCCCATGTTGAAGATCAGAGACAAGGGGCATCTTCCCTTCTGGTCGTTCCAGAGGAAGGACTGAGGTTAACTCTATAATGGGTATTAGGCCCATTGTTGGACCATTATTGGCAAATCTGAGTGTGATGATCAGACTAGAAAATGTACCTGTACATACATACACAAACACACACCCCACCCATGGGTCAGAGATGGAGCTGTACTGC
>NW_021145988.1:8008-50000 GCF_002837175.3 Physeter macrocephalus | reverse complement strand
GCCGCAGCCCAGGCTCTGTGTGACCTCGGACCAAAGGTGACCTCCTCGGTGAGGGTCCTGTCCCTCTACCGACCATTCCCGTAGGCCACCACAGGCAGGGCCCCTCTCCTCAGTCCCAAGGGCTAAGCTCAAGGGATGTCACACTCACCTCTATTTTTTCCTCCAAAATTTATTTTTTTGTCTGATTACAAAAAACATTGTATAAAAATTTTGTTGGAGATATGTAGCTTATAAAGTTCTCCGTAATTTCAGAGATAACTATTACCAACTTGATATATATTCTTTAGATTTTTCCTATGTAAAATATAAACTGTTATGTACATGTACAATATTATATCTTACATATTTTATACTATGTATAAAATATATAGAAGAGGTATAGTATTTATATATAACAACATGATATATATATTTCTTTACAGAAATGGCATCATACTATATGAGTTGTTCTGCATGGTGATTTTTATCATTTTATCTACAAATATTTCAGTATATATTTCTTAAAAATAAGGACTTTAAAAAAAAAGTCACAATACCAGTATACCAAAACCAAATTAACTTTTTTTGTTGTTTTGCTTGTGGGATCTTAGTTCCCTGACTAGGGATCAAACCCGTGCCCTTGGCAGTGAAAGTGCAGAGTCCTAACCACTGGACAGCCAGGGAATTCCTGCAACATTTTTTTTTTTTTTTTTGGCTGCGTTGGGTCTTTGTTGCTGCGTGTCGGCTTTTCTCTAGTTGCAGCGAGCGGGGGCTACTCTTCATTGTGGTGTGCAGGCTTCTTATTGGGTGGCTTCTCTTGTTGCAGAGCACGGGCTCTAGGCGTGCGGGCTTCAGTAGTTGTGGCTCGCGGGCTCTAGAGTGCAGTCTCAGTAGTTGTGGCACACAGGCTTAGTTGCTTCGCGGCATGTGGGATCTTCCCGGACCAGGGGTTGAACCTGTGTCCCCTGCATTGGCAGGGGGATTCTTAACCTCTGCACCACCAGGGAAGCCCTAAGTTTTCTTGATATCATTAGATATCCAGTGTTCAGATTTCCACTCATCTCATAAAAGTTGTACCTTTTGTTCCTATTTTTTTCGTCAGTGTCCGAAGTGGTACATCAAGATCGTTGGACATCTTAATCTAGAGCGGTAGTTTTCAGCCCTGAGCAGTGTCAGACCCCCGAGGGCCTGACCACTGGGGTTGTGTTGGCAGCAGGGTGGGCCTAGCAGTGGGCGTTTCTCCCATGGGCCCATTGGGGACCCACTTTGAGAACCACTGCTCTAGAGGTCTTCCCCCCTCCCCCATCTGTTTCCTTGCAGTTTATTGGTTGGAAGAAAACAGGTTGTCCTGGGACTTCCCTGGAGGTCCAGTGGTTAAGACTCTGTGCTTCCAATGCAGGGGGTGTGGGTTCGATCCCTGGTTGGGGAACAAAGATCCCACATGCCACATGGTGTGGCCAAAAAAAAGAAAGAAAATAGGTTATCTGACGGTTTCCCACATTCTGGACTGGGCTGACTGCTCCCCACTGGAATCCTTTCAACTTGTTCCTCTGTTGGATGTGCATCATCAGTTGATTGGATGCAGCCTGAAGTGATCTGACTCCGTCACCTACCTGCAGCCCACATGTGGCTGCCTGCTCTCTGCTCCAGGCCCACACCCTGAGAGTGGCACCTAAGTCCTTCTCCCCAACCTGTGTCCTCTGAGGGCACCCCAGGTAGCCCTGCCCCTCACCGCGGCTCCTCTTCCCTTCCAGGCTCAGTCAGGGCTCACCCCTTGGCAGGGTACCTGCCCGGAGGCTGCCTGGGTTCCCCTCTCCTCTTCTGTTTCCATTGCCACCTGGCATCCCTTCATTTTTTGTTAGCCCCTGGGGACAGGCACCATCTCCAGGACCCAGAGCCTCAGCAGACTGAGGCAGCAGTGGTGATGGCTTCCCCGTGTGTCCTCTGCCCCACAGTACATCAGGCAACACAGGCCCACCCTGCTGACCATGGAGGAGGCCCTGGAGGAGGTGAAGAAGGAGCTGTGAACGCCGGGAGGTGAGATAGACTCATGGGTCTAAAGAGCTGGTCCCGTAAACCAGCCGTGACGCTCACACCTTAGTTCCCAGAGGACATTCAGTGGTGGGGGCAGGTGGCACCCAGGACTCACCTGAGAGGAATCCCAGCTGCAGCCTTTTCTGAGTAGTTGAGCCCTCCCGGCCCCCATTTCCTCAGTGTGCATGGCACCCGAGAGGACGTACCACAGGCCGGTAGAAATGGAACCCCAGGTGGAGCTGTCACCACTCGTGGCAGGACAGAGGATGCCAGCCTGTCTGGAGCCACATGGAGCCACGAGGAAACAGGACCAGGCTTCCACGCCGGGGACTCCCAGGAGACACCAGTGCAGAGCTTCTGACCCGACTCCACAATTCAGACAAAGTCTGCACTCAGGACGCACCTCCTCCCTCCTCAGCCTGAGTGAGCACGCTTCTGACTTAAACGCACAGAGAAAAAGGTCTTTAAAAAAAAAGTCTTTATTTGAAGGCAAAACAGTAAAATCCACAAGAAATTGTTAACACGTTTACATTTTATCCTGAATCAGACACGTTTGAACAATTCACAGCTACAGGAAATCTAGAACAAAATCAAATATTTTATTACATCAGGTGGAAAAGTTGGAGAAAATTTTGCATCTTATTGAAAAGAATTTTTCAAAAATGTTTCTGTACAAATAAATGGCACCGCACCAAGCTGCCCGCGGATGCTGAGTGCAGCCGATCCCAGGCGTTCGCTCAGCAGCTCCCGGCAGAGGCGGCTCCCTCCAGCCTCACCTCCCTTTGGGGGCGGCTTGGGGCAGGCAAAGGAAGTGACAGAGCAGGAAGCAGGGCCGGTGGTTGCTCTCCACACTCTGGATGTGAATGGGCTGTTGCACGTTGAGTGCTGGTGTGTGGGTTCCTCTCCGTGAAAAACACAAGTAGAGACACTAAGGGTACAAATTCTCCAAGGGCGTCATCATTACGTGACCTGGAGATGCCTCAGATAAGTTTCCTCAGAACCTTTTGTTTCTGCAGGGAACAGCAAATGGCTAACGTTCAAAAAAAACCAAAACCGAAAACAAACAAACAAAAACACCTCAACTTAAACAGCTTAAATAACTAAGGGCTAGTATGTCTCAGAGGAATCAGGTTTCAAATTATCTCACTGGGTATCAACCTAGATCAGTATTCTTTTTTCTAAAACTAAACCACTTGGAGTAAAAATGAAAACTCTTTTTAACTTTGCAAATCAAAAAGATTTTGTTTTTCCATTTCTAAAGAGTGAGCAGTACCGGTGCCTGGCCTGAGCCTTCTCACAACACAACTGATGGGAGAGTGGGAGGGCCGGCCCCTTGGGCTGGGCTGGCGTGTGCCCTCAGGGCCCCTCCTCCATGCACTCCCACTGGTTTTAGAGGCTCAGGCTGAGGGGAGATGTGAGACAGCCGTTCCTTCAGATGACAAGAATTCTTATCCAGGGGTCTTATGCTTCTCGCTTCACTGTCCAGGGAAATAAGCTCATTGTCGAGTTGGTTGGGCATCTCCTCGTGACTCTTGCTGCTACGTTAGAGCTGGTTTGCAGGTGGGGCCTGGGCCATCCGCGCCATCAAGCGTGGCACTCGTCACAAGGCCTGCCGAAGTCTTCCTTCTCTTCTGTCGCTCCCCACAGATGGAGACCCTGTGAGAACCGAGCTGTCCCTACCATCTTCCACTGCCAGTAAGCCAAGAAGGGTCCAATAGCCCTCGCTGCCGGTGGCCGGCCACTGGCGTGGCTCCCTGCCTGTGCCGCGCCTACTTGCACTCGTCCCTGGCCTTCATGCGGGCGATGAAGGAATAGCTCTTGTTCCTGCGGTAGTTCTCGTAGGGGTCGTCCAGGGCCACGCCCACGCCCTTGTACTGGTCCCACTTATCCCGGACGTCCCCCCCCTTGATGGGGTCCTGGATTCCTTGCTCTTTCACGCCGAGGCCGCCAGATCCACTCCAGCCTGAAGAAGAGAGGGATGAGTGGTTACGACCCACAGAGGAAGCTGAAATTGTGGTGCATTTACCCTGACATGAAGTTAAATGGAAATGCGTTTGGAGAGTCGAACAACATGCAGACATGCAGTTTATAAACGGGAAACTAAGGTAGTAAGAAAGGACGCTCAGTAAATACCCTGCAGGCTCAGAAGTTCTGGTCATGAGTTGGAACTTCCTGACTTCATCACCCCCCAACCCCGAATGCCCAGAGTGGATTGTTCTGTCTTCCCAGGAACCTTACCCATTTTCACCAGCATCTGATGTCCTTTGTTCTCTTCCCCAAGCCTGGAGTCAGGTATAGGAGGTGCTGAATTAGAACCCAGACCAGCCGAGGAACTAAAATTAAGACAGGTTACGTCTTTTAAAAAAGAGCTGATACATTTATTGGAATGAAAACTTAGAATATTACAGCGTGTAGCTTATATGAAGGGTCACCAGTGTGAGATGGACACACACACACACACACATTTCGTGTCTCTAGCCTTCTTCTTTATCCTCTTCGCCAGCAGATAAGGGGGTTCCCTAAGATGGCGGCCCCTGCCTCACACTAAGCGGCACAGGCAGGCCACACTGGACCCGTAAAACGGTTAGAAAATACAGAGCGCAGCCACTGCCTCAGGCTTTACAATGTGACTGCAGAGGTTAACAGCGAGGTGTGAGACGAGGTGCCACTGTCACTGTGCTAGTGCTCGGGGGCCCCGAGGTGCCACCTTGGCGCGGGCCACCACGAGCGCGTCTTCTAACAACACGTTTCAACATTCACAGCAAAGCATCAGAGGGTTCCAGCGCTACCAGAGGTCATTCTGACAGTTAAGACAGAAATCTTACGGCGGGGTGGGGCTCCTGGACCGCGACCGACGTCTCCTTCCCGGGGAATAGGACTTGGACCGAGAGCGAGAGCGGGTCCGGGAGCGGCTCTGTGAGGAGCGTGATCGGCTGCGGCTCCTGCGGGGCCAGGGGAGAGAGGGCAGGTCAGCGCAGCTGCTGAGGAGCCTCAGGCCTCGCATCCCGAGAGGCGGGGCCCTGCCTACCTGGATCTGGAGCGGGAGTAGGAGCGGGAGCAGGAACGAGACCTTGACCTTGAGTACGAGCCGGAAGACTTGGAGGACCTCGAGTTGGAGCGGGAGGAGGAGCGCCCTCGGCTTTTGGATCTGCTCCGAGACCTCGAGGGTCCGCTGCGGGGAGAGGCCTGGTGAGCCGGAGCCCCTCCATGGGCTGCGCCCAGCCCGCCCCAACCCCCAACTCTGAAAGACCCCCGATGTGCCCAGTCCAGGTGCAGACACGCCCTTTCACATCAGGGTTGAATACAGACTATGGCAAGCTTCTCTCTCGCACTGGTGTTTTAACTTCCGCCTTGTGGGAAACAGCTCCTGGTGGCTCACAGCACCTTTGTCGTAGGGTGCCAGACCCACGACCCAGGCAGAGGCCAGAACTGACCCCCCTCTGCCTGCGCCGGGCACGACACCACAGTGCGCCTGTCGGCAAAGGCAGGGCTTGCTCCCAGCTCACCTAGGACGAGATGCACTGCGGAGGCCTGACCTCCACACAGGCGGCGGGGTGGGCGTGTGCGCTCTTACCTGTTCCTCTTCTCCTGGCCTTTCCTCCGCCGGGCCCGCATTTTTGCTCGGAAGAACTCATAGAGGCCGTTCTGCTCCCAGCCTTCACTGTAAGACATGGGCGTCCCCTGTATGAACGCAAGCCTCCCTCCCACAGGGAACTTGTGAAAAAGTCACCAGGAATAAGCCCTACCCAACAGGCCTTCCCTCTTTAACTCAGGATGCTGAGCAAGGCCCAGCACAGAAAGCACTCGGGTGGTCATTGCCACAGGGCTGCCCTTTCTCAGAGGAGCGACCAGGCCCCAAGGCCAGGCCACCCGCTGGGAGGTAGAGAGGCTGGACTGCGCTCCCAGCGCTTCGTGGCTCCCACGCCTTTCCACACTGGGCTTTCTCCACATAGTTGAAGAGGGTCTCAGGGTTACGATAACTGGGGACGAGGAACTTTTGATTTGTAGGCAGATAGGCCCGTGGCCCCAAACAGGGCAGGAGACGATTTTAACTGAAGCGAGGAGGCCGCTGGAGGAGGAGATCCTGAGGTAAGCTCTTGTTCTGATGTCTCTAACGTGGTAAAAGCCTTTTATCGAGGGCCACTCTATGCGTGGCACACATCACGCAAGCTGGGGGAGAAATGGCCATCTCCTAACCACATTTTCTCACCTGGGCCTCACACTGCCCTGGGTGGAAGGTGTGACTGTTCGGAGTCTTTCTTGTGAAGCAAACTGGGGAAGACAGGCCAGGAGAGGGGACAGGGGCCTCCCCTCCCATCACCAGCCCCAGCGCCTGGTCTCCCGCAGCCCCGTACCTGTTCCTGGGTCTGTCGTGTGAGGGAGGGCTGTAAAAGGCCTCCACGGCCGCCAGCAGCCTCTCACTGGGTGGCATGGGGGGTGGGAGGCGGATGTCTTTAGGATCCAAAGGCTTGTACTCGTGGTCTTCCAGCTGCAGCAGAGAACACAGCCGTCACTGCTCCCTGCTGGAGCCCATCCAGGGAACTGCGGGTGCTGGGGGAGCCAGAGAGCCAGGGGCAGGACACAGTTGCCCTGCGCATCAGAGTGCCTCATCCGGCCCTTCCTGGGAAACCCCACCCTCCTGGAGGGTTTGGCCACACCAATACTTCAATTCCTAAATGGGGTGGTTGAGGGCTCCATGGAAGTCGATAGAAGCTACAGAATTCTCTCTCTACAAAAATGCAGAGAAGACATGGCCTCCAAGCTCAGGTGAAGGAAAGACCCCTGTTAATTCACAGACACGCTATGGATCCCAGACGCCCTTCCCTGCCAACCACTGCCCTGTGCCCAGGCGCCTACCCCAGGGGCCCCGCTATGTGCCCCTTTCTCTGCTCCAGCTCCTACCCCGAGGGCAGCCCCGCTGGCCCCTCTGCCTCTGACTCCCCTTGCTGCCCCAGTGTGACCTGTCTCAACTTCCAGTATGCTAGTGTCTCAGAGGGGCCAGGGAGTGGCAGTGACCAGTACAGCCAGCATGACCCTCAGAGCGCCCTGAGCCCCAGCCCTGGCTCCCTTCTGACCCCCTTCTCCTGCCTTGCTCACCTTGCTTGACTGGAGACCACCCCTTTTCTGAGAAATCCCTGTCATCAGCCCCTGGGCAAGGTGGCTTCCAAAGGCCAGGACCAAGAGGACCTGCACCTCACGCCCAGCCTAGCCCAGCCCACTCTGAGCAGCTACCGAACTTGCAGCCCCAGGAAGAAGGCTCGGAGGGAGCAGATGGGGACACAGGCCTTGCTCGCAGCCACACGTGAGCACGCAAGGCGGTGTTGCTGGCTCAGGCACATCCTCTCTGACTACTGGTCAGGCTCGCTGGGGTGCGGGAAATGAGAGGGGCAGGGGCCCTGGGAAGCAGTGTTTTGTAGCCAATCGGGAAATGGGTTCCACCTGTGAACTTTCCAGGTGGAGACCGAGCATTCAAGGCTCAGCTCGGCACTCAACTCGGCAACATTACCTTCACGAGGGGGGCCATCAGCCCGGCAGGGAGATCGAAGTAGGGCACATTGGGGACCAGACTGGGGTCGTCGTGGTTGATGTGGGGAGGGCCCTGTCGCCGCATATGAGGCGGCTGCCCGTTGAAGCCGTGGGGAGGAGGGCCGAAGTCAGGGTGCTGGGGCCCACCCCAAGGCGGGTGCTCGTTGATCCCAGGGTGAGGCATGCGGTGGCCGGGATGGTGGTGAGGGGGTCCCATCTCTGCAAAACAGAAACTTGACTCAGGCCCGCCACAAAGTCGAGAGCTGGGCAACGCCAATAGCCCGGTCGAGATCTCCAGGGTAATAAGCGCCAGTGGAAAGGGGCTCAGAGTGGGGCAAGGACGCCCACACCCACTTCCTGGGCAGCCCTGCCCAGCACCAACCCTCCGGCTGCTTCATTCACTGCTCGGGGCCACAGAGCAATGGGGGAGGAGCCGGGGCTCAGAGTGGCCTGTCCTGCACCCACAACCGCACCCGACAGACCTCATGGGTGAAAGAAGGAACCACAGGGAAATCACATAACCTTCAAACAGCCATGTTAAGAGCCAAACCGTGTCCCCTGCAAATTCACCCCCAGTACCTCAGAATGTGACTGCATTTGGGAATGGAGCCTGTAATGAGATGACTACTTTAGAGGAGGTCCTATGAGCGGGCACTGATCCAATACTGACTGATGTCTTTCTAAGAAAAGGAGATTAAGAAACAGACACACACAGAGAAGACCATGGGAAGACACAGGGAGAGGCCTCAGTAGAAACCAACCCCGCTGACACCTTGATCTCGGACCTCCAGCCTCCAGAACTAACTGCCAGAGAATTCCCTGTTGTTGGAGGCACTCAGTCCATGGTACTTTGTTACAGCAGCCCCAAGACACTCACACAAACAAGAAACCTGCTACTGGTCTCCAAGCTCAATTTACAGTCAAGAATGGATTTGAAGATAAAGACTGAAGAGTAGGAGAGTTGAAATGAAATTTTTTAGAAAACACAAGATCGAGAAAACTAAAGATTCTTCAAAAACAAAACAGAGAACACCTGACCAAAAAACAGCAAGACAAGGAGCAGGGAATGGCACAAGGGCTGCCGGGCCTGGACTCAGTGGCTCGCTCACTGCCTGTCTGCCCGCCGTGGGGACTAGGGAGTTCCTTTTCCCTTCAGAACCCCATCGTCCTTCCTCTTTTGCGAGATACAGGGCCTCACACCTCAACAGCTGGCCTGGTGCCTGACGGGTGCCCACACTAGGGTCGCCGGTCTGCCCTCCTCTCCCCACCTTCCTGAGGGACCTAGCTGGGCTCCTCTGTCACCCTATGACCCTCCGCCTGTCACCCTGGCTCAGGGCACACCAGGCCACACAGCAGGACCGCCAGCAGTGCCACCAGCCCGCTCAGAAGGCCAGTCCGTCAGGCCCCTCTTCCAGGCCCTGCCGGTGAGTGACCTGACCTTCTCAGGGATCACAGGGCAGGAGAGGGACGTGATCCCTGGCCTGAGGACGGTGCCCCCGAGGGCGACCTCGCACTCACCGGCTTGGAAGTCCCCCTGAGGGTAGTCAAAGCGGTGAGGGTAGGGCGGCCGCTCGAAGGGGTGCCGAGGGGGGAAGTCATCCTGCATGAAGCGGGGCGGGAAGCGGTTGAAGTTGTGTGGGTGTGGCGGCTGGCTGAACTGCGGGTGCTGCTGGTGGGGTGGGAAGGGCCCGCGGAAGTGTGGCGGCCGCTGCATGCGGAAGGGTGGCTCGCGCTGGCCCCCGCCCCAGGGCGGCTGCTCGTGCTGGCTGTTCCAGGGGCCCTCGAACTGGTTGTTCCAGTTGGGGTCGGGCTGACTGTTCCAGGGGGCGTCGCGCTGGCCATTCCAGCCGGGGTCCCCACGCTGCTCGCCCCACATTCCCTCGTGGCTGTTGTTCCAGGGCGGGCAGTGGGGCGGCCCGCCCTGGTGGTGTGGGTAGGGGGGCTGCTCGGGAGGCTGCAAGGCAAAGAGCAGACGTGAGACCCAGCCTGCGCTGGGCACGCGGGGCACCCAGCAGGCACCTGCCGACCTCAGTCTCCGGTGGTGGAGGCGGCCCGGCCCTGAGCCCAGCACCCCCTGGAGCTGCAGGCCTACAGCCTGGCTGGGCGCTGCCACCTTCACTCTGGCGTGTGCAGAGGATGCTGTGGTGCCTGCCCGTCCCCCAGACCCAGACTCTCAAATGCTGCACCTGCATCGGGCTGGGGAGCACCCCCCGACCCCATGCCTGACAGAAGCTGGGGGACGAACACCAGCCCACGAGCCCCTCAGTGGGACCGTGCAGGGGTGCGGCCCCACCACTCCCAGGACACAGAAGCTGAGCCGCAGGGCCCACGGCAGAGCCCGCCCTGACGACACCCCGTCCCTGCCTGTTCTCCCTTCTCTGTCACTTCTCTCCCCTACGCTGCCTTCTGGGGTCACCTGCCCTCTCACATCCTTATCTCAGAGTCTGCTGTGTTTCCAGGAAATGGCTTTCTGTAAGTTGAAGACCATAAGCTCTGGAGCTTGCCCAGCTGCTGCTTTGAAGACTTAAAGAGCCAGGACTGCAACCCAAACGCAGGGCCAGGGTGAGGCTGCCCAGAGGGCCACCTCTAGGGTCAGGGCTGGGTGGCTACGCTGATCACAAGCACAGGGAGGCCGGCCCCGGCTGCCACACCCTCAGGTTTTCAAGAGAAGCCAAGAAGCCAGATTTTCAACATGGCAACTATTTCAATATGTAAGACATCACGTGGGCAGGCCAGGCTGTGGTTTCCTATTGTGGACTGTGGGTGCACTGCTGGCCTTCAGTGAGGGAGCCCCACTGTTGTGAGCCTAACCTGCCGGTCCCCAAAAAGACTGAGCCGGGAGACACTAGGGCTATCTGTTTCCACACCAACAAAAGGGCGTTCCACACCCAACACTGCAGGGCTCACAGCAGGCACCCAGAGGCTGGAGCTGTCTTTGTGGGGATGCCCCGTCTTTTGTGATGTTAAATCTCTTGTCTGGAAGCTGAGGGTGGGCTGGGGGGACTCCCAGCCATGACCCTGCACTTGTCAGCCCAGAACTGTTTCCCTTACACCCCCTCCACACACGGTCAACCAGGGAGGGCCACGCCCACCATGCCTGGTCAAGAGGCAAGTGGACACCCAGAGCTAGACCGGATTGCTCAAACCAGGTCCAGTGGCCAGAGAGCAAGCTGCGGGGTGTTTTCCAGTCATGTTATGGATGAGAATGACCCCTGCCCTGGCCTAGAAGTTTCTGACTCCAAGGAACCTGGAGGGAGGGAAGAATGGACCAGCATCCCAGTCCCACAGAATGCTGCTAGCCTAGTATTTCTGACCTTTCCTTTCCTTACAAAAGCACCATGTTCTTTCTAGGGTGATGAGATGTTGACACTGCTGGTCAAACGAGTTAAAAAGGGAAGGAAACAAATCGCCTTGCTGTACTTCATGGTGTGAAACTTCTCAGCATTCACAGGAAAATGGGGACCTGTGTTACGGAGAAGCCCAGGTAACCAAAGCTCCCGGGGATGTAAAGGCCCAACCTTCCTCCCAGCTCAGTCCCCATACTTTGGGAAGACTGTCACCTTCTTGCCACCCCCCCAAACCCCAGGCCCTGCTGCAGAACCTCGTTGCCCAGGGAGCCGCTAAAAGCCCATCAACCTGCATAGCGGCCATCACCCACCTGCCCGCCGTCCAGTTGAACCCAAGTGTACCCCACCTGCCCCTGCAACAAGTTCTGAGAGATACCTGCTGTTGGCCCCAAGGAGCAACGGGGTGAGGCTGATCAAACCACGGGGGCTTGTTAGGTGGGATCTGGTCATGGGGCCCAGGACCCCGGGGGCCGGTGGCGGCAGGGTCCTGGACCCCTCCTGAGGCGTCGTACTCGGAAGAGCCGGGTATCTGGATGGGAGGCTTGTTGTCATCTAGAACCAGGCAAAAAAAGCACTCAGAGAAGGTGGCAGCAGGAGGCCCCAAGTGAAATGATCTTCAGCAAGCACCCAGGGCCAACCCAGGCTGGGCTTACTGCCCAATAAACCCTTGCTTCCTGACCCCCCTGAAAACTGCCATTGCCTCCGGGAAGGCAACACGAAGAGAGGCCTGACCTTGGCCAGGATACGCCCCTCTCTCCTTTGAACGCTTTACAGTAAGTATCCTACTTTTTGATCGATAAGCCATATTGATTTTACTTTGCTCAAGAATTTTTATCAATTAAAAATTTTATTTAATTTTTGGCTGCGTTGGGTCTTTGTTGCTGCGCGCAGGCCTTCTCTAGTTGCAGCGAGCGGGGGGCTGCTCTTCGTTGCGGTGTGCGGGCTTCTCATTGCGGTGGCTTCTCGTTGCGGAGCATGGGCTCTAGGCACACGGGCTTCAGTAGTTGTGGCACACGGGTTCAGTAGCTGTGGCTTGCAGGCTCTAGAGCGCAGGCTCAGTAGTTCTGGTGCATGGGCTTAGTTGCTACGCAGCACGTGGGATCTTCCCAGACCAGGGCTCGAACCCATGTGCCCTGCATTGGCAGGTGGATTCTTAACCACTGCACCACCAGGGAAGCCCCCATCATCACTTTATTAAGTACCCTTTTTGCATCTAGTTGAAAGATTTCTTCCCATCTGATCTGTTATTTTGTTAGATTTTCTGGTATTAAACCATTCTTATATATTCCTGAGACATATCCTATTTGGTCATGACATATCTTTTAAATACTTTGCTGGATTTCACCTGCTAAGACTTCACTGAGTTGGCCAAAAAATGCCTTCAGTTTTTAAGTAAAAATAAAAGACACATTTTTCATCTTCACCAAGAACTTTATTGAACAATGTATTCACCCTTTTGTTCCACTACCTCCTGCCATTTTTCAGGCAACTTCATAATTCCATCTCCCCAAAACTTTTTATCTTTTTGAGCAAAGGACTGTTCCAGGTGCCTTTTACAGTGTTCCAGGGAATTGAATATTTTTCCATTAAGAGAATTTTGTAAAGACCGAAATAAATGGAAATCCGAAGGTGCAACATCTGGTGAATACGGCGGATGAATCAGAACTTCCCAGCCAAGCTGTAACAGTTTTTGCTTGGTCATCAAAGAAGCATGCAGTCTTGCGTTATCCTGATGGAAGATCATGCATCTTTTGTTGACTAACTGGACACTTTTCGTCGAGTGCTGCTTTCATTTGGTCTAACTGGGAGTAGTACTTGTTGGAATTAATCGTTTCATTTTCTGGAAGAAGCTCATAATAGAGGACTCCCTTCCAATCCCACCATATACACAACGTCACCTTCTTTGCATGAAGACGGGCCTTTGGTGTGGTTGGTGGTGCTTCATTTCACTTGCCCCACGATCTCTTCCTTTCCACACTACTGTACAGTATCTACTTTTCATTGCCCATCACAATTTGTTTTAAAAACGGAACGTTTTCATTATGTTTAAGCAGAGAATCGCATGCGGAAATACGGTCAAGAAGGTTTTTTCACTTAAATTACATGGAACCCAAACATCAAAGCGATTAACATGACCACGCTGGTGCAAATGATTTTCAACGCTTGATTTGGATATTCTGAGTATGTTGGCTATCTCCCGTGTGGTATAACGTTGATTGTTCTCAATTAATGTCTTAATCTGATTTTTATCAACTTCAACTGGTCTACCACAATGGTGGAGCACCGTCCAGCAAGATATCTCCAGCACAAAATTTCGCAAACCACCTTTGACACGTTTTGATCAGTCACAGCGCCTTCTCTCTACACTGCACAAATCTTTTCTTGCATTTCGGTTGTGTTTTTACCTTTCTTGAAACGATAAACTGTAATATGTTGAAAATGTTGCTTTTTTTTTCTATCGTCAGTATTAAACTGGCTACACAAAGATTCACCAATTTTGATGTTTTTTTTTAAATGCACGCTGATATGACAGCTGTCACGTACAATCTAACAAAATTGTTTTGAATGAAGTTAAAGACAACTAAGTGCTATTAGAGCCATCTTATGGAAAAAAACCGAACGAACCTTTCGGCCAACCCAATATTTACTATTTCTTCATCTTTGCTCAGAAGTGACACTGGGTTACATTTTTCTTTCTCTCCCTGTCCATGTCCATCTGGTATCAGTTATCCTAGCCTCGAAAAATGACTTGGAGAGCTTTCCTCTCCATTCTCTGGGATGGTTTGTACAGGAGAACTGTCTCAGTTGTAAGGGCGTGGTTACACTTACCTGTGAAATTACCTGCCTGGTGCTTGTAAATAGATTAGAATCTGCTCCTCAGATTGGGCCTGAGACTACAGAACCAGACCTCTTCCCAGGGGAGAAGACTGCTTTCTGGAGGCTGCCTCCTGGGGGCAGGTGCTGAGGGAGCCACGTACCAGGCTGGGTGGTTGGCGGGATGGCTGGGGCAGGCGTGGGGGCGGGGGGCGGCGCAGGCGGCGGCGGCGTGGCCTTGACTTCGGCTTCCATTTGTGGCATCTGGATCTGCGGCTGCGGCTGCTGCTGCTGCTGCTGGGCCAAGCTGTTGACAAACTCCTCGTGCTGTGTCTTGAGGGTCTGGATCTGCTGCTGAAAGGCCAGCTGCACCGGCTGGACCACCGAGGAGTACTCATTGATGAGGGTTGCCTGGTGGAGAGCAGGGCAGCCGGCACTCAGGACGTGAGACTCAAGGTCCGAGACCCTCTGGAGCAGCACGGGGACAAATGCCTGGGGAGCACCCAGAAGGTTGGGGTGATGCTGCGGGCAGCAAGGCCCAGGGACCCAGGGCAAGCAGGCGATTGTCATGTAAAACAATCAACTTGAGCTTGACAACCACAAAGCATCTCAATCTAGCCGGACTTGGTGACGTTTGGTGCTGGGCAGTTTAGAATTCCCTAACAATGGGAATAAGCAAGGACAGCCGTGCCCTGGAGTGCCACGCAGACATGAAAATCCCACCAATGACAAACGTCCTAGGACATGCTCACAGGCTGTACTTCTTACTCACTGTATGGCTTTGAGCAAGTCACAACCTCCCCAGAGCCTCAACTTCCTCACCTGTAAAACTGGACAATAACGGGACCTACCTCTGAGGACTCGGGGAAAATGCAGTGAAAGGAACTAGTGTAACTCAGTAACCATGAGCTGCTACCACCAACTCAATAGGAGAAAAGCAGTGAACATCACTGTGGTATGGTGGTATGAGCCCATTTTTATTTATCAATTAAAAAAAGGGAGCAAAACTTAGAAAAAGTCTGAAATGTACTTTCCTCATTTGCTTTTCTGAGCATGAAAGCTTCTCCCCTGTAGGGAGGGTGGCAGTCAGGAGCATCACAGAGGAAACGGTCAACATACAGCTTCTCACATTCAACCAGACCTGTGCAGGAAGACGACATCTTCCGGCCTGGGAAAAGGGGGTGTGAACTGTGCCTTTTACCCAAGCAGCTGTAGATGGGGTAGCAATGCCGGCACCACAGGAGAGGTGACCAAGGAGATCCGGCCCTCCTCTCCCTGCTCTGCAACCCCGACCTGAGCAGATGCCCCCTCAGAGAGAAGCAGATGTGCACACGGGACACCACGCACAACACGATGACTGTGGCAGCCTAGACTATGCCAGGGTTTCCTCACGCTCCCATCACACCTGGAGGACCAGAGCAAATGGGCCAAAGGCACCCCTGAGAGCAGAGCCTAAACCAGGTAACCTGGTCACAAGCGCACCAGGAAAAGTCTGGTGGGCTCACCTGGGAGGGCTCACTGGCTGCTGTGGATGGGGTGGGGGTCCCGAAGCTGCTCCTCAGACTCTGCCTCCCACCACTCACCACCATTGCAGGGGCACTCCGGGAAGTCCAGTTTGGAAAATGCCACCAGGACTCTGAAGTCACCACCCTACTGGAGGTGCCCGGCCCCCTGACTTCAGGGAGCAGCACACACCTGGTACTGGCCAAGCCCCAGGGCCGGGCTCTGTAACTGCTGGATGATGGAGTCGTCAAAGTAGCCGTTCTTCTCCCAGAGCTGCAGGAGCTGGACGTTGGGGAGGAGGGAAAGGCCGTGTCAGGGGGAAAACGAGCGCCAACCCCCAGCCCCTGCTCATCTCCCCCCGCCACCCCGCCGGCTGCCCCTCGTACCCGGGCAATCTTCTGCTGCTTGTCCTCCTCCACAGCCAAGAAGCTGGTACAGTAGATGGGCACCACGACCTTCTGCAGGGCGGCCAGCAGCTCCCGGGCCTGCTTGCGCTGGCTGTGAGGGAGAGACCTTCCGCGCGTCAGGGCCCTGGGGCGGGACCCGGCCACGCGCCCGTTACCATCGCGGCTCCAGCCACAGCACCCTCTGCCTTCTTGGGACACGGGCCCCCAACCCGGCTGGGACAAGGGCTGGGCTCCCCACAAGATGGGTGGACGGCAGTGGGAGGAGGGAAAGAACACAGCCTGGGGACTTTCAGGGCAAGGCCTCTCACCCTGGTCCCCTGATCAGTAAGATAACCCTTCTCTCCCAGGGTGGCATGAGGATGGACAGACGCAGGCCTGTGAGAGCCCCAGCTGCCCACAAAGGCTGAGCTGGGGTTGCTGTGGGTACAGGGCCTTATCCATGCAGCCTGGCTCAGCACTGTCACCCTCTAGGCACGAGGAAACCTGGGCTGGGACCCCACCTTCCACGAGGCAGAGGGAGTGTGCGGGCTGCCTGAGGCCTGACAGGGTGAGGCGGCCTCTTGGGGGGGCACGCCGCATAAATGAGCGTGGAGGGCCCGCAGCTGTGCGATGAGGTGGCAGAGCCCGGGGAAGAAGGTGAGCAGCTAGAACCCCTCTCAGAGGCGAGCTCACCAGAGGGAGCTCAGAGAGAGCAGCAAGTGCCCGGGGCCAGGAAGCCAGGCTGGGGGAGGGAGGGCAGCCCAGGCAGGAGGACAGGGCGAGCCGCACTGGGCTTCCAGACAGTGAGGCTCAGGAAGCGGGTGGCTGAAGAAGTGCCAGAAACAGGGCTGTCTGCAGATCTGCCCTGAGTCAGCGGAGCGGCTGGTGGAGCAGGAGGCAGACAAGGTTCCGAACAGCTACTTATTTCCCAATGGCAGAGAAATAGGGGAAGGTGATGTAGGGAGCGCGGAGTGACACCGGAACTGCCCACATGGCACGTGAAGCGGGGAGGGGCAGGGCCCGGCTGCACGTGGGCAGAAGGGGCAAGACCTGGGTCTGAGTCTGCTGCCCTCACAGGAGCTGTCCCCCAGCCAGCCAAGTTCAAAGACAAATGTGGCAGCCAGTCTTCACAGCTACAGGCTAGCCTTACTAGCACCGTGAGCTTCCCCCTGTCTCTGGCCTAGGCATCTGGTTTCTCGACTTATCCTTTGTCAAAAGGCACCAAAGAGGCCGTGTGGAAGTAAACACCGGCCTGGCCTTAGGAGGGCTGGCGGGGGGGGGGGGCAGAGGGTTAGCCAAGGGGATCCTATGGGAAGATTCCTGAAGCAGAGTCAGGTGACTGGGGTGTGTATAGGTCAGTGAAAGGGAGCTGGCAGCTGACAGAAACACTGAAAAACACCCAGAAACTGCCCTGAGAGCAAGGAGTGAGGGGACAGCGGCCCCAGGTGGGGTGAGGGGTCTGGGGTAGGGGCTGAGGTGGTGGGGGGTACAGGTGGCTGTCCTCCCGATGGAGGGCTTGTGGCTCAGACCGACCCTCCCCCTGGGTCTTTGGAAGAGTGGTTCCCAGTCCCGGGACAGGCCAGGCTCCTGAGTGTAGAGCATCGGCCGGGAGAGGGAGAAGGAGCAGGAGGGAAGGCGGAGCTGGCAGGGCCCTCACCAGTGGTGCAGCACATCATTGATCAAGTAGATGAGGTGCAGCCTCAGCTCAAAGTGCGCCCCGTCGGCCGTGATGCGGTTCCGGAGGTGGCCCGCCATCAGCTCGCAGTGCGGTGGGGACTTGGCGTTGCTGAACATCCAGTTCTTCCCAGCCTGCAACAGCCAGGGTGGTGGATGAGTGGGGCTGGGCTTCCCCAGGCCAAAGTGTGTACAGACGCCCGGGAATGTCAGACGGCCTCTGCCTGCCTTCCACCCTTTCTTGCTGGGGGAGCCCACAGAAGTGCTCATGCGGGAAGGGGATGCGGAGACGGGGTGCCCCTAGAGCAGCCCTGGCCCAGACTGGCTGCAGGAGCTCCCACCTAGTCAGGAGCACCAGGTTCTGGGAGCACGCCCCCAGCCCCATCCCACCCTCACCGAGATGGCATCTTTGGTGCAGGTGTCGATGATGGGCTGCAACAGGTTGTCAAACTCGTTCATGTCCAGCTGGGTCTCCTCCAGGAGCTTCTGCATCTGCTGTTCCACCGCGTGGGCCACGGCTGCTGTCACCTGCTCCTAGGAGGCCAAGTGGGACCAAGACTGCGTGAGGAGGGACCTTAGCCCCAGCCCAGCCAGGCTGGCCCATCAGTGCCCTGCCCTCAACATTCACACCTGAAGCCTGAGACATGCATCTGTAAGTCACGGCTGTAACAGGCAGAGCAGGCAGAGGATAAAGCCAGACAAGATACAGAGGGAGACAATGTCTCCCCGGAGATGACAGACAGAAAGATTAAAACCCAGAGGAACAAGGAACCTCTGCACATCAATTCACCAAAAGAAGAAAGAAAAATGAGTGGCGGGTGTGAACATGGTATAAGAGGACAAATATAAACAGTCACCAGTCAAATAAAAGCAGAGCAACCTCACTAGCAACCAGGGAGTCCGAAATTAAAACATGACGCCAGACTTCTGCCCGTTAGGTTGGCAAACTGAGATATGGCTGAGACCCGGTGCTGCTGCGGGGACAGGCAGTCAGCCCAGGGCTGGCTGAAGCCAGACTGCCCAGTCTGTGACGAGCTCCGTATGGAAACTGAGGGTAAGCATTCTGGAGTGTTTTGTTTTCAGTAATACAACCGTAACTTACGTCTTGACTCCAATACTAAAACGGGCTGGTGTTTCAGATATCTTTTCATCCATCTTGTGTTTCTGGCAATTTATCCTATTATATTTGGCCAAAGTACCAGACGGTGATGGATGGGACAAAAGGGTCCTTCCCCACAACAGCTTGGGGTGACCTAACTAGCAGGAGCTGGTGCCGGTGGCACCAGAGGCCACCTGGCATTCTCTGTCACACAATTTCCAATGTGCAGTCTCACTTGTCAGCATCCACTCCAGCACAACGGGTGTGTGGGTATCAAAGCTCGTGCAGTGACCTTACTGGGATGAGAAGCAACCTCCGTGTCCAGCACCGGGGTCAAGCTAAACACAACATGGGTGGTGGCAGCACTGGAGGGATAATGACTGTAAGGCACCGAGCCCCGGGCAACGGGACATCCCCGTCCTCAGCGCTGACATCTAATAATAGTGTCAATGTACAGATACAAAGACTGAGGCACAGAGGGTGAGCTCTGGGTACCCACCTCAGGACAAGAGGGGCGGGGGAGGGGGAGGAGCCGGCCCGTACCTGTCTGAGGGCCAGCAGGTGCTGCTCCTGCTGCTGCAGGTTCCACTGGCTCTGCTGGATGAGCTCGTCCATGGATGGGGTGCCCTGGGCTGGCGGGATGGGCGCAGCGGGGGCCAGCGGGGGCTGTGGCAGCGGTGGCAGGGCCGTGGCTGCTTCCAGCTCCGGGGCCTGCTGCTTGCAGATAACTGGCAGGAGAGGAGGAGAGGTGGCCCCTGTGAGGAGGTGGCTGGGGTCCAGGTATCCCCTTGGCCGCCTCTTGGGCAGCTCTGAGTCCCGGGGGCTCCCCTCCCTATACTCACCACCCAGAAGAGGACCCCTGCCGCAGCCATGCGTGCCCTGTAGCCCCGGACCCCTTCTGCCTTCCTGCTCGTCCTCTCCTCGGAGACCTTTGGGACCGTCATCTTACCACTCGCTAGCCAACACCGTCCAGCCTTGCCCACTGTCCTTCGGCCCAGAGGTAGCCTGAGCCCACCCCCTCCACCTTCTCCACACCTCGCCTGGGCCTGAAGAAACAGCCCCTCCCCGAGGGAGTCTCTCAACCCCCAGGAACCTCGGCAGCTATTTCTAACGCCTGCTGTCCCCTAGTCTACTCTTCCCTTTCACGACAGCAAAGCCACCGGACCTCTGGATGGCGACCAGCAAACCCACACACCTGCAGCCCTTCGGCAGGAGCACGGCAGCACCCGACACATGCTGTGGCCTCCCTACACCCCACCTTTTGCCTTCCTTCCACTGACTCTATTCCTCTACATTCAAGGGTCAATCCATATTGAGGCGACGTGGGATGCCCTATCCTGCTAGCAGGAGGCTGCATTGGGCAGGTGCAGGCCCCAAACGTCGCCAGATGAGACGGGAGGGGAGGAGTTGGGGGAAGGGTCCCTGGACAAGATGGCCTCCCCCTCTGCATTTGGGCCTCGGCTGGTCTGAGCGTGACCACGCTCTGCTGGAGCCCTTCTGAGTCCCACTCTAAGGGGGCCCAGCCTTTGGACAAAGCCATAGAAAGGACGGTGGGGTGCAGGGGGTCATCCAGGGCCCACCACTGCTTAGGTCTGAGGCAGGCCTTCACCAAAGGCACCTTATGGGACCACCCCCACCCCCTGACTTGCACTCTGAATCCCACCCTCTCAGGGACGCTGCTTCAGAAAATGTGTCCTCTCGCTCTCCTTCCTTCATTTTCTCTCTTTACTGACTCTGCCCCAGCAACATCTAAACACACCCGAGTCTTCGATCTTCAAAAGCTCCCTCTTCATCCATGCCCTGCTCTCAACAATTTTACAGCCAAGATTCATCTTCAATTCTTCATCTCCCCTTTCTCTCGACCCACGGAGGTCTGGCTCCACCCACCCACCCGCAAAGCCACTGCGGTCATCCCCACTCAGCCTGATGGCCCCGTCTCAGCTCCTTGTCTCATGTGGCCGGTGTGGCCATCCCCTTGGCTCCTTTTTCCTCTATCCGACCCTCACATACTGAGATGCCCGGTCTGAGAATTAAGCCCCCTCCTCTGAGCAAGCCCCCAGGGGAACATGACATCTTCCTGTGGCTGCAGTTACAAAGTGCACTCTATGACCCCTAAATCTATCATCGCCATCCTGGATTCCTCAAGCTTTGGGTCTAATTACAGACCAAATAGCCACTGCTTTCCACAGGCACCTAAAACAGGCATGGGTTCCCTTCTCACCCTACGTTCCACCCCCTCCAAGCTCCCCTTCTGATCCGTGGCTGCCCCAGCTACGCCCACATACCCGAGCCAGAAGTGAGAAGGTTCATGCACCTTTCTCTCCCTAGCACTTCACACTAACAAGCTGCCCCACACAGTCAAGTCACCCTCCTAGATCACATGCCAATCTATCTGTGTCTTGCCATCACAGCCATGACTCTGCTGTCACCTGCATCAACCTGGGAACTGGTTTCCCTGCATCCAGTCCTGCCTCCCCTCCCCTTCTCTACTCTGCGGCTGTAGTGTCGCTGCTCAAAGTGTGGTCCTAGGGCCAGCCCCAGGTGACGCCAAGACTAGACAAGCACAGAAAAGGCGAGGGAGTGTTCTGGCACTTTTACAGCAATTTGATGTTTCATGATGCACGGTTTTTTCCCCATTTTTTTTCTTTTCTCGGCCGTGCCACATGACTTTCGGGATCTTAGTTCCCTGAGCAGGAATCGAACCTGGGCCCCGGCAGTAAAAGCGCCAAGTCCTAACCACTGGACCGCCAGGGAACTCCCATCATTGTTCACATTTTTATTGTACTTCGCCAAACTGTACTTTTCGCAACAGATCAGAAAAAAACCAAAAACAGTCCTTCACCAGGGTCTGTGAGGCGCCAACCTCAAGAGGTCCCAGGACTCAGTCTTCTCAAACCACCAGGGTGAAGGGCTGGCTACAGAGTGGCTAGCCCTGCTCCAGAACACAGTCCTGAAACGCTTCTAGAGCTTCCCCAAAGCTTCCAGAATTCCTAAGTCCTTGGTAAGCCAGCCCTCCCTGCTGTGCACCCTCACTTCTGGCCGCTCCAAGAATCCCTCCTTCTCTGGGCTTCAGGCACCCTGAGCTTTTGCCCCCTCCTCCGCAGCCCCTCCTAAGTCTCGTTCCTCCATCCCAACACTCCTGGCTCCTCAGTTTCTGTGTGTCTACCTCTGACACGGACTTCAATGGCAACGGAAATATTCTTACCTGCAGAAAGCACTTCCTGACTCCTGACCTTCCCCTGCTAGAAACACCCCAACTTCCCCCCATTATGGTACCAAGTCCCAAGCAGCCCCCGATTTCTGACTTTCAGGGTGGGAGTGGGCTCCCCTCGCAGGGGAAGCAGCTCTCACCTCATGGTCACTCGAACCCAAACACCATCCTCCCCTGCCCAGTTATGCCACCTGCATCAATATCCAACTGGCGCTTCAGTTCACAGATTCTACCCCTTAACCCCACCTGTCCCCAAGCCCAATCCCTTTACTCAACTCACCGACTCAATTCAGACTTTACTACCAAGTGCCATCCCAGCCTCCACTCACGCTCCCTCCGGCCTGTCCTCCACACAGGCCACACAAACCCGACCCACCTCTCCCTTGTTTCAACCTCCCTTGTGGCTTCCCACTGCCTACAGCAGGGGTTTTAAAGTTGACGTGCTGGGGTTAAGGAACGGTTGCTCCAGAAACACATAAACGGGTACATTTTGCCTACAATTTCAGGCAACAGATCTTCCCCACCCTCATCTCAAGCCTTAAACAGGCACCAGAAGAACCCCTGGATTAAGGAAGAAAACCCAAACTTTCCCCTGGAAACTTTCCCACTCCAGATCAACCCCCTTCCCTGTCTACACACATCTACACTCCAGCCATGCTACGCCTCTTATGATTTCTCTCCCGGCTCTCAAAACACACTGTGCTTGTTCAAGCCACCGTACCTTTGCTATGCCTTACAAAATATCGATGACCTACTACCTGCTACCTATTAGGCACAACACTGACCCAAACAAGGTCTGGTTGGCCTCAGGGAGCTTGTAGTCCAGGGAGCATTCACTTTTCAATGTCCACCTACTTGGCAATCTGAAACACAAGGTTATCTAGAAGCTAGTGATTTGCTACTGAACAATACAGATGTGAACTCAGGGACTATTTATCTGGTGACTATTTATCTGTTATTCAAAGACCAGCTAGGATAACTGACCTCATCTTAAATTCTCTTAATTTCAAGTGGGAACCTTGAAGCCCAAACCAGTGAACATAAACACCTGCAAAGAACTAAAGCTCACAGGACAATTAGTTTTGATCTGGACTGCAACAATGTGAAATGCACAAAAACCTTGCTGGACCCATAGAGAGCCCGCAAAGGGGGCTGGACGGTACCTGCCAGGAGGGTCCCACCCAGTCCGGCTTCTATCACCTCCTCCCTGGAAAACACTGAAGCAGTCACTCTACTCGCTGATCTCAGTCATCATGTTTGCAAAACAACAGAAATCCCTGATCCGGAGC
Organism: Physeter macrocephalus; assembly: GCF_002837175.3. NCBI lineage: Eukaryota > Metazoa > Chordata > Mammalia > Artiodactyla > Physeteridae > Physeter > Physeter macrocephalus. Next base: position 27,138 of record NW_021145988.1, on the reverse strand, counting down.
CCAGAAGGAGAATCGATAACCTCGCTCTCCATGACACTCGGACCCTGCAGCCGCAGGGCTCTGGGAACAGCCGAAGGAATCGTGAAGGCCGAACTAACCCATTTTCACAGAGAAATAGCATGCGACCCAAAAGAAGGCGTTTTGTGGCAGAGCCCGAAATGGAACCAGAGAAAGGATTCGCTCGAGGGGGCGGCCTGAGAGCTGGAGAGGACTCACGCTGCTGCTGCTCTAGAGCCAACTTGCACTTGTAGTAACTGTAGAACTCGCCTCCGAACAGAAACGAGAATTTCGGGTTGTCCTTCTGCTTCTCCATCGTCATCTTTTCAAACTCGGGCCCGTTCCGAGCCACGAACTGGGCCAGCTTGTCGATGACATTTCGGAGTTCCTGGTCTGGAAGACGGAGAAAAGGCCACGCGGGGCGTCAGCGAGGACCGCCCAAATCCGGGGGCCCTGGCTTCCTATCCCGCGTCCGCGGGGCCGGGGTCCCTAGAGGTGGGCCCAGGAGAAGCCGCCCTTGTACGGGTCCCGATAGGGGCCAGAAGCGCTCCGGGAATGCGGGGACCCGCGGGAGAGGCCGCAGGCGAACTCGGGAGGCCGAGCCCCGCCCCCTCCTAGGCCCGGGAACCTCGGAAGGCGGGGCGGGTCAACAGGGGATTCCGGGGAGAGATAAACGACACCCGAGCCCGGGCTGGGCCTCACCATCGGGCGGCAGCGGCATCTCCATGGCTCCGGCCGCGGGGAACGTCCTCCGGCGCCTCACGATCGCCCACCAGGGCCGTCTGCGGAAGCCGGCCGGAAGTGGCGCGAGGGAGCCTTTTACGGCTGGGCTCGCGGGCTGCTTCCGCCCGCCACTTACGGCCGTCGCCGGGAAACCCCGGAAGTGAGGGCACAAGGCGGGCGGGAAGAAGCCGCGCGAGGCCGGGTGCGCAGGAGGGGCTAGCGAAGTGCACGCGCAAGGGCTTTCCCGCGCATGTGCGGAGTGGGTTCTTGTCGCGCGACGCCCAGGATCTGCTGGAACTGAGCGGGCTGCCGTTAGCCGCGACCGGGGCGTTTTCTCAGCTCAGCGTTGCAACCCGAAGGTTTGGCCGGCTGCGTTCTCCGCGGGACTAGGGGGCCTGGGGTGTTCCTGTCCTGGTCAGGGCCTGTTTCCTCCTCGCGGGGCGACGGTAAGGAAAATACGAGGTGAGGTGCGTCTGGGCTCCTGGGCCGCGACGCCCGTCATATGCTCCCGGGCCCGCCCGGAGGTAGAAGCAGAACTGGGAGGCTACGGGCTTGGCGGGGATGGAACTGAGCTTATTGAGGTTCAAAAGAGACTCCCGCTCGGTTTCTTTCCCTCGATCTAACACTTGGATAAGGAAGACTTTAGGGCGAGCGGACCCCACCCTCACCCCCGCCGGCCTCAGACTGAGTGCGCCTCTTTAGGGCTCGCGTGGCTTCTGTGCAGTCGTTCAAGCAGCGGGGAAGGAGTGAGCGCCCAGGACCTGCGGGTGCTGGGCCTTCTACACTGCGCGTCCAGAGAGCAGGGCGCCATCCTGCAAGATGCATTTACGTTGCATCCAAAACGATGATGGTAAAGTTAACGCATGCTAATTGTGGGGAAAATTAACAAGCAGCAGCAAACATTAGGGAAATGTAGACTGTGGACTTGCCACGTAATGTGACTCTCGCCGTTAACATTAACACTTTAGATGGCTATAGCTCTCTATTTTATGTAAATGTATATCTGTGTGTTTTAGATACATTTCTTTTGTGTTGCTACGTAACTTCTGACGCTTATGGATTGTCTTCTGTACGCCAGATATTGCCTTAGACCAGAAGCTGGCAAACTTTCTATAAAGGGCCAGATAGCAAATATTTTAGGCTCTTCTGGCCAAGAGCCAAAATCGAGGCTATTATGTAGTGCTTATATAACCAAAGAGAAAAATGTCCAGAACACTTTTTATTGGTGGAATTTAAAATATAGCAGTTGCGCACAGCTTAAATAATTTAGGTCTAAAGAGAAGAATGGAGTGCTTTTCTGGGGATTGCAAGTCAGTCTTTCCTGTCATCAATTGATTGCAAATGTTCACCTGTAAAGACCATTCTTGGTTCACAGAAAGGCAGGTTGGATGGTGCTTGTGGATGAAACAATGAACAAGTCAGACCTAAGCTCTTGCTCTCATCAGCCCACCGTCTGGGTAGGAAGAGACCCCATAGATCAGTAAACAAATATGTCATCTCAAAGGTGTTGTTGAGGAAAACAGAAGGGTGCTAAGACCATGATAAGGGAGGAGGGTGGTGCCTACACTGATAGGGTTATCTGAGAAGGCCCTTGGGCAGTGAGGTTTGCACTGAGATCCCACTCCAGAACCAGCTATGTGAACAGTCCAGGCAGAGGGAATGTTCTGTTTAGTATAGTGCTCAGTAATCTGGATAGTGTGATTTTTCCATGCCAGTAAAGAACTATATCAGGAAGCTTTAACTTGTGATCCACCATGGATAGATTTCAGAGATAGCACTCATTTTTGTGAGTTGAAGATAAACAGCACTTATCAGATTCTTAACGGGATCTGTGAACCAAAACACGTTACAAATCTATCTGGTCATTTTTAATGACTGCATAGGACAATGTGGTGTGGATTTACCATAATTTTTTGAAGCCAGACTCTATGGAGTCTCTTGAGTTAGTTCCACTTTTAAACCACTATTAAAAGTTTTAGTGTATACATAGATCTTGTGGTCCAAGGGTTTGCACTTTTAATGCTGACGTTGCTCAACTGCCCACCAGAAAGGTTGTACACCCACGACTACTGCTATCATACATTCATCTCATAGTGTTTAAAATGCCGTTTGAGAATGGATATGTAAGCATCACAAGGCCTCCCCCAGGCTCCTTTCAGTGGGCCAAATCAGAATCCGTTGGTCAGGAGAAAGCTGTAGAGAGAGTTGCTAGAAGTAGAGGCTTCTGCAGACCGACATGGTCTCCGAGGACCTGGGAACAAAACTCTTAAGTAAGCAAGTAAAATGCACACCCCTTGGTGACATGAACTTGCTGAGGGGCCCACCTAACAAGCAAAAAGGAAAGAATTTAAAACCCACACGCATACCCACTTTGGTCCTGCAAATGTGCTGTGAGGAATTTATCCTAGATTAGAAGCATGTGCAACATTGTGTGCTGCAAACTTATCCCATTAAAATAGTATTTAATGTGCAGCAATAGGGGTTGGTTAATTGTAGCACATCTTCTAATACCATGTACACAGACACAGAATCAAGGGATAATATTTAGTAACAGGGACATGTTTCTAGCATATTTTTTTAAAGCAGTTTACAAAATAATATGCACAATATGCCAGTTTTGAAAACAGTGCATACATCCTCTCCAGAGGCAACTGCTGTGTCCAGCTTCCTGTGTATCTTTTCAGAAATAAACTATTCACAAGCACCTTTATATATCTCAGCGATATATTTTGGAAGTTGTTCTTTATCCCATTCTTTTCGACATCTGTATAGTATAATTTTTTGGCTTTAATAATTTTTTCCTAACTTAAAAAATATATACACTATAAAAATATATACACTATAAAAGTTGTTACTAAAAAAAGTAGGGGGTTGACTGAGGAAATCTAGGCCCATCTAGACCTATGGTCTCAGTAAAGCAAAGCTTGTCACCTCATCTGCAGTAACTGAACCCCATGTGATCAACTAGCTGAAGCCATGGCAGGAAGAATGTCATGTGGGAACAGAGAAGAAGGTCCTGTCCTGTCCTAGACATGAGCATTCCTTGGGCCTGATCATATGTCACCAAAGGAACCTCTGGTCACAAAGGAGCTACCCTGGGGAAAGAAAGGAGGAGTCCAGTGTCTGGGAGCAGACATCCCTGAGGAGGGGTTCGGGCTCTGGTATCTGAGCCATGAGGCCATCCTTAAACCTGGCCCTGCCTGACTTATAAGGCAGTGACACCATCCCCAGCAGAGCCTCTTGAGGCCCTGCTGGAACCACAGCAGACAACTGCAAAGCGACTTGGGTCATCTGGACATCAGGGCTCCTTTAGGGTCTTACTTTAGCAGTGTGGCCGAGGCAAGTGAATTGAAAGGATCCCCTTTGATTGTACCAGCTCCTCTTCGGAGTGTATGACAAACGTGAGGAAAAACAAAACCACTCACTTTATTGAGGCTGCTTTGCAGGGCAAAGGGCCCTGGGCTTGGAGTCAGACGACACTTGGGTTCCAGGCTTGTTCCATGGGCCAAGCCTGACTTTCTCTGTTGCCATTTCCTTCTGTAAAATAGGACTAATACCTGCCTCTTGGGTCCTGATAGTTAAACAGCATATATAATATAAAATGTGCAAATAAAATACTCTGAATTGAAAATGCAAGCCAAAACATTCCCATATGTCGCTTGAATAATTACCCTGTACTTCCTTTAGCATTTTCTGCCCGCCTCCAACACAGCACTTGTGTGCTCCTTAGTCACACATCCATAAATTAAGCTGAGTGCTCTGAGGGTAGGAGGCTTACGTATCTGTTTCCTGTACTTGGCACAATATGCCAGTTTTGAAAAAAGTGCATATATCCTCTCCAGAGGCAACTGCTGTGTCCGGCTTCCTGTGTATCTTCTCAGAGATAAACTATTCACAAGCACCTTTATATATCTCAGCGATATATTTTGGTGCTTAGTAACTTATCACTGAACGAAAGGATTATGAATTAAAAGGATGTGGGCAATTGTTTTAGGAGAAACTCATACCCATTAACTGTGATTGAAGGAAATTCTCTGTTGGGAGTGGTTTCTGAGTAATATGGGGAGAAATGGGCTTGGAGGCAGACTTCAGTAGCTGTGTGATCCTGGACAAATGACTTAACCCCTCTGGGCCTCACAAGGTGAAGGGTAATCCTTTGTGGATTGTGTGTGAAAAGCCCACATGTAGCAGGTACTCTGTTGTTCCTCATACAGATGTAAGCACAGCTCTCACAACATTCTTGTATTTTCCATGTTATTCTGTTCAATAAAGGCATGTCATTAACTGTTAAGCTGTGATTCTAGTTTTATCCTACTGGCTCATAAATTCACAAGTCACATGTTTAAATTTTGGCTCAGAAAAGATAAAAAAGTTTCAGTACACCTGAATGTGGGAACCAAGTTGGTTTGCTCTTTCTGCCTCTTACACATTTTGTTGCTGGGCACACTGACAACAGGGTCACTCAGAAAGGGACCCTCACTGACAAACTGGGACCAATCTTGATTCCCGGGAGACCACCATTTATTTTTGGTAAATGCCATCCATGAATATACACAGTGTCATTCCCACAGAACAGTCTATAGCATGAAAAGTCCTGAAAACAAGGTGACAATTGAAAAAAAGAATTCACAATGTTCAGATTCTTCAATAATTTAATGTTCTATGCCCTTAAGGCTGTTAGACCTTAAGGTATCCAGGTCTGGTTATGTCCCAGTGATAACAGAGGACCTGTTGCATGATGTATGCCAAAATACACAGTAAAATCCAGAAGTTCCAAGTGCTTCTTCATTTGAACCTATTTGGCTTCTCTCCTTTGTAACAGGGGTTTGATTTTCCCAATAACGAATGAATTAAAATAAGGTGCTTAAAAATTCCACACTGAGTCTCAAGATAGTGAACAAACACTATTTAAAAATGCCCTCTGAGCCTCAGTTTCCCCTTCTGAAAAACGAAGGAGTTGGGCTTGAGTTAGTTTTGCAGACCATACCACGGATGGGTGAACTAGTTGTCACAATCCCCAGCAGTGAGGAGGTGAGGGGAACCCAGCTGCAAATGTGGATGTGAGAGTGGGGTGGAGGGTTGAGCCAGGGCAGCAAGTGGCTGGAAAACTGGCCTTCAAGAGGTCAGTGTCAGCTTTGAACTTTCAAGTCTCAAAAGTATGTCTTTGTCTTTTTTTTTTTTTTTTTTTTTGGTGGTATGCGGGCCTCCCTCTGCTGTGGCCTCTCGGCAGGCGGACGCGCAACCACTGCGCCACCAGGGAAGCCCTGTCTTTGTCTTTTGATCTGATGATTTGGTCTAATATGATTGTCTCTCATTCCAGTGTATGTACTCACTGTAGATTTATGTACAGAACTAAATATCCCATTTATTCATGTATAAACCGTAATAAAACCAGTCAGATATTTCCCCTCACCAGCAGATCTTGCACTGGAAAAGGAAAACAAATATACACATTTCAGCAACCTCAGAAATTTCGTTAAACCTGCATAGAGGCATAATTGATTTTGGAGTTCAATTATACGTTCAAGGAATCAGTTCCTATCATAAAGACAACTACGGTAATGTCTATGCTGTGCAAAATTATCCCCATTTATTGTGGTTCAACTGTAGACTCTACTGCCTCTGGTGAAGGCACTCAGCAAGTTCTTTTCACAAATTACACCCTTCAGAATGGCCCCTTCCTGTTTTACACAGCATTGTCTCAGAACTTGTGGCCAAAGTAATTCAAAAGCAAGACAACGACAAACAGGGACTCCTTGAGGGCAGTGGTACTGAACTCACAGGCCACAAGGGGTCCCTGTGGCCCATTCATAAGCTGACAAAAGTGTAACCTCTAAGTACAAAATTCTAATTATCAAAAACAGGAGTCAAGCGGTACTTCCTGGTGAAACAGAACCGTCTCACATGCCAGGAGGTAGAGGGTGACCCGATATCCCATCTGCTGATCAAGCCAAGAGGCTGGGAACAGGGCTGAAGGAAGAAGGCTGCCATCAGCGAAGACCCTAAGAGCCAAGCAAGTGGTCCTTTCAGAGGGCACAGTCTCTCGTGATGCCAGGTGTACCGACCTGGACCTCAGCACATGGGTTACCCACTAGGGTCACATAATTTTCCTGGAGTGATTTTGCCAAAACCCAAACTTTTTCTTGACCAAAGACTGATTTGGCAAACCAAATCCTAGCTTGGTGCTTGCCTCTTCACTGGGACATGATTCAGATCCTAATGCAAACACCACAAGAACAGCTAATGGAAATCAGAGCACTGAGCTCTCATCTATGACACAGACTATCGAGATGACATTCTTGATTCATCTCACTTTCAGGGACTGGTCACTAGAAAAGCTAGTGACCAGCTTTTCAAAACACTTCCTTCCTACTAAACGCAGAAATGTGCCAAGACAGGCATCACCAGCAATTTTTCTTGTTTTAAATGCTTAAAAACAAAAGGGTTTTCCAACCATAAGCCGATCCTCATGCATCCTGCGTCCCCTAAGGGGGACGGGGGCATAAAAACACAGACAGCTACAAAATTTGCCCTAGAAAAATGCAAGATCCTCATAAAGCCAACATCCCCCCACCAAACATCCTACTAAGTCAGCACAGAAGTGGTGAAGGCTCAAGAAACAAAACAAGTATTATAGAAATAGAGCTTGAAACACTGGACATGATTTCCTCATGATCCTTCTCACAGCCCTGTGTCCCCTCCTTGCCGCTCCGAGAGGAGAGATGCCCTGCTCCAGCAAGGGAAGAGGGAGCCCAGGAGACAGTGGCCACCTTTCCCTCTGGATCCGGGCACACGCCACCTCCGACTTTTGGGTCAGAATCAGGCTCTAAGAATTCAATGCTAATTACAATAGCTTTGCACTGGGGAACGTTTGCCAGAACTGCAAACAGCCATGGGGCTGCTCAGAAAGCTGAGTCCATCTTTGTGGCTGGAGATGTTTTCAGTAACCGTTACACTCCTCTGCTCCATGGCTGCACCAGTCCTCCGCCTACCTGAGCAGTGGAATTAAAGCGGCTAGTCTGTCACCAAGCACCACCCTAGGGTCCCTTCCTTGCCACCCTCCCTGCAAACCACCTCCTGCCCACTCCGAGGCCTGTCCTTTCCAGAGAGGGTCCTGGCTGTTAGCTGGAAAACAGAACAAGAACGCTGAAAAACATGACTTGGGAAGTAAGTCCACACAGGCAAAAGCCAGACGAGATTTCCATATGGCGACGCAGCCCTCAGAAGACAGACTCCAGGAAGAAAGGGCATGAAACACCGGAGCTCGGGGGCAGTGGTCCCCACTGCAGGGACGGCATCCTGCTGCCCCCAGAGGGCCGGGAACCCCAGGGTCTTCTGATGGTTCTGCACCGTCCCCCCTTGGCCGGGTTGTACATTCACTGGTTGTCAGAAGTTTCTGGTACTGCCGGGGGGTAAGAGGGAGGACTGGCAGAATGCCCTGCCCTGGTCGCTAGACTCTACACGTCGTAACGGTTCAAAGTGTACGAGTTTGGGTAGCTCTGCCGGCTGTACTGGAAGTGATCTGTCAAGACGTTGTTGCGGCCGTACTGATAGTCCCCGTGCTGGGGAAAGAGAATGCCGTTGTGGGGCTTCTCCAGGGCGCTCCGATGATGCTCCTTACTGCTCAGGTCCCCCGTCGTGACGGGGAGGAGGTGCTTCCGGGCTTGCTGATTCGCGTCATACTTGGTCTGCGAGGTCAAGAGAGCAGGGAGACCATTGGCTCCTTGTCCGGGACACGCACAGAGGACAGAGGGGAGCTCGAGATTCATGGCCAAGCAGCCTTCAAGGCCAACACAAGTGTCACCCCTAGCGGGGCTGGGCATGGCCAGTGAACTGTTATTGGACCGGCCCTACCTGTCAGCCATCCCACAGCCTTACATCGGAACAAACAATCTTCGCAAGGAGGGAGTGAGATTCCCGATTAAGCCTCAGTAGACCCGAGAGCCACGCTGGAGTGAGGCAAGAGCCTGGGGTCATGTACGCAGGAAAAGGAAGCCCCGGGCAGAGGGGGCTGAGCCTAGACCATAAACCAGTCAGTGGCAAAGCTGGCAGCTGGAACCCGGGCCTCTTGGTTCCTGGTGAGGCCCCTTCCATTCCCCGCCCCGAGCAACTCTTGGTAGACTCCCTGGGCGTCCTGGGGGACAGCCTCCCCCCACCCCAGACTCACCTTGTTGTACAGAAAGACTCCCAGGATGGCTGTCATCATGCCCAGGACGTTGGTGCTGGTGACTGGGTTTCGCAGCAGGATCAGGGACACCGTGATGACCATGATTCTCTTGGTGGCGTTGGCGACCGAGTAGCTCAGAGGGCTGATGAGGTTGAGGATGCTGAAGGCAATGACGTTCTGGGCAAAGTTACAGAAGCCGCTGACAGCCAGGAGCAGAAGCGTCCAAGGCCACTGGGACACAGAGGTCTACAGAGACAGGAGAGCGAGAACAGCACTGTGGTCACATGCTTGCCCTGGCGGGGGTGGTGACACAGTGGCTTATCGGGGTCACACATTCGCTGGGGAACAGACCCAGGTGGGTCATCGTGTGATACCAGGTGCTTTATCTGTACAACCTCTGACCTTCCCGACACTCTGCATGGAGCAACAATAATAATAATCACCACCCTTTCCTGCTGAGGAAGCGGAGGTTCAGGGGGACATCAGCTACCCAAGAGGTGCAGAGTATGACACAAACCAAAGCCTTCCCTTGTCCCTGTACAGTGAGGGCCAGGGCTCTGGGTTAGCAGAGCGAGGTCTGCTTTCTGGACATCACCTCAGTCTGTTTGGGCTGCTAAGACAAAATACCACAGGCTGGGGGTGCTTACAAACAACAGATGTTTACTTCTCACAGTTCTGGAGGCTGGAAGTTCAAGATCAAGGCGCCAGTAGATTCTGCATCTGGTGAGAGCCCTTTTCCTGGTTCCGGGTGGCACCTTCTCACTGGGTCCTCACATGGAAGAAGTGGCAAGGGAGCTCTCTGGGGTCTCTTTTTTTTTTTTTTTTTTTGTGGTATGCGGGCCTTCCTCTGTTGCGGCCTCTCCCGTTGCGGAGCACAGGCTCCGGACGCGCAGGCTCAGCGGCCATGGCCCACGGGCCCAGCCGCTCCGCGGCATGTGGGATCCTCCCATACTGGGGCGCGAACCCGGTTCCCCTGCATCGGCAGGCGGACGCGCAACCACTGCGCCATCAGGGAAGCCCTGGGGTCTCTTTTATAAGGGCATGAATCCTATTCATGACGGCTCCACCCTCATGACCTAATCACCTCCAAAAGTCCCCACCTCCTAACACCATCATGTTTGGGGCTTAGGTTTCAACATACGAATTTGGGGGGGGGGTGACAGACATTTAAACCATAGACATGATGCATGTATAAAATGGGGAGGTCCTGGGAAGGCAGTCTCTGGGTGTGTGAAGACCACGCCCCCCCCGCAAGGCTGGGAGTCAGAGGCTCTGGGTCTGCCCCATCGCTGGAAACCCCCGGGCAAGCTGCTCGACCTCTCTGTTTTCTTCATCTATGAAATGGGGAAGATTGACCCCTGATAAGTCCACACAAGGCTGCTGCTATGAGGATCAAATGCAATCATAGCTTTGAAAGTGCTTTAAAACAATCCCAAGCCAAACTAACAGGAAGTGATGCTATCATCAAAACTTTAGTTACCATTTGACCCTCACCAGAAGGAAGCCACCCTAATGAAGGGGGCCCAGAAGTCAGGAAACCACAACTAGCAGACATCGGGACCACAGAACTCCTCAAAGAGCCTGGGCTGATCCCAGGCCAGTCCCCAGGCTGCTCTGGCCTTTGACAAAGGAGGATGCAGCTGGGTCCCCCCAGGACAGTGGTGTCTAGTGGCCCTGCCAGGATGGGAGCTGCAGCAATCTTAGGGCAGCGGCCTGATTCTATCTCTACCACCCTCTGATAGGGAACGATCACGTAGTCCTCTTAAAGGTGAGGGAGATCTGAGTAGGTGACCTGCTCAGAACGTTGCCCTAGTTGGGATGATAGCCTCTGTAAGGCATGTGAGCCCACCAGCACGCCTTCAGGGTGAGCTGGCCTGTTCTCCCAGCAATTCTTCCCTGAGGTGACCCATATGGACTTCCAAGCTATTTTTACAAGGCAGCCAGCTTGCAAAGATATCTACCAGGAAAGGAACCCAGCCAATCCAGCTTTTTAAAAGAACTGAATAACAATAAAGTCAAGTGTTTCTTCCTCCCAGTGGATAGTTCCATGTGTTTTCACACATATATTGATTCATGTAGCCAACACTGCAATCAGGATTCAGAACAGCTCCATCACCCCATAACACTCCCCAGGGCTTCTCTATGCAAACCCACTCCCCCAACCTAAGCAACCACTGATATGTTCTTCATGATAGGTTCATCTTTTGGAGACTGTCCTATAAATGGAATGATACAGCATGGAACCTTCTCAGACAGGTTTCTTTCATTCAGCATAATGCCTCTGACCCCCACCCCCACCCCCACCCCGCCCTGTCAAGTTGTTGTAAGGGATGACAGTTGCTATTGCTGAGAAATGTTCTGCTGTACAAACATACCAAAGTTACCTTAACCATTCACCCGCTGAATGACATTTGGGTTGTTTCCAATACTTTGTGATCATGAATAGAGTTGCTATAAACATTCATCTACAGGCTTCTGTGTGAATGTGAGTTTCATTTCTGTAGAGTAAATACCCAGGAGTGAGACTGCTGGGACATATGGTCAGTGTATGTTTAACTTCAGAAGAAACTCCCAAATGTTTTCCAGAGTGGCTGCATGATTTTGCACTTGCTCCAACGATATATGAGAATTCCAGTTGTGGCCCAGCCTTGACAAACATGGTACTGCCAGTACTTTTTATTGTAGCCATCCTACTGGATACGAAGTAGCATCTCATCTTGGTTTTAATTTGCTTTTCCCTAATGACTAATGATGTTGAAAGTATTTCACATGCCATCTGTACAATCACAATGGTGAAGTTCAAGTCTTTTGCCCATTTTTAAGCAAGTTGTTTTCCTACTATTGAATTTTGAGAGTTCTTTATATATCCTGAACACAAGTCCTCTGTCAGTATCTCATTGGCAAATATTTTTTCCCAGTCTGTAGCTTGTCTTTCTTTCACTTAATAGTGTATTGGAAAGCAAATTTTTTAATTTTGATGAAGCCCCCATTTACCAATTTTTTTCTTTATGGACTTTGCTTTTGGTGTAATGTCTAAGAACTAATCCCAAGTCATGAAGATTTTTCTTCTGTTTTCTTCTAAAGGTTATCATTTTTGCTCTTAAATTTAGGTCTAGAATACATTATGAATTAAATTTTGTATAATGTGTGAGTTTGAAGTCAAGGCTCAGTTTTTGCTAATGGATGTCCAATTGTTCCAACACCATTTGTTAAAGAAACTATCCTTTCTCCATTGAATTGCCTTTGAACCTTCATCAAAGATCAGTTACCCATATTTGTGAGTATAAGTTCAAACTGTCTATTCTGCTTCACTGATCGATCTCTCTCCACCAATATCCATACCTTTATATTAAGTCTTAAAATTATGTAATGTGATTCCTCCAACTTTATTCTTCTCTCTCAAACTCTTTTGGCTATTCCAGTTCTCTTGCCAGTCAATGTATGTAAATTTTCCAATTAGCTTTTCTATATAAAAAAAATTTAATGTATATAGGTATATATCTCCATGTATACACACACGCACAGATAGATTAGTATCTCAACTTTTTTTTCATTTACACCTTTGACAAGGAGAAAAATTAAAGTTAAAATTTAAATAGTGATTTATAGTTGAATTAATACTAAAGAATAAGATTTCGTTGGGTAGAGAGAATTTTATTTCGTCCTTTCAAATCTGTATTTCTTTATTCTTTTTCTTGTCTTATTGCCCTGGCTATGATGTCAAGTGTGATGTGGAATATGCATGTTGAAAGTAAACATCTTTACCTTATTCCTGAATTTAGGGGGAAAAGCCTTCAATCTTTTATCATTATGATGTTAACTATATATGCCCTTGATCAAGTTGAGGTAGTTTCCTTCTATTTCTAGTTTGTTGACTTTTTACAACTCATGACTGGATGCTGGACTTTGTCAAATGCCTTTTCTGCATCAGTTGGTATGAATAAATGATTTTTGTTCGACTATTATAGTAGATTACACTGACTGATTTTCAAGTATTTAATTAGCCTTGCATTCTTGATTTAAATCCCACTTTTTCATAGTGTAGCATGCTTTTTATATATCACTGCATTTGATTTGTTCTAATACTTTGTTAAGGACTTTTGCCTGCATGTTCATGAGGGATTTTGGTCTTTTTCTTGGTTTTGTTATGAGCCAAAACTGTTCCTTTCCTTTTCTGTTTTCTGGAGGAGATTGTATAGAACTGGTGTTTATTTTTCCTTAAGTGTTTTGGTAGAAATTACCAGTAAAACCATCTGGGCCGGATGACTTCTTTTTAGAAGGTTTTAAACTATGAATTCAATTTCTTTAATAGCTATAAGACTCAGGTTATCTTCTTCATCTCGAGTGGGTGCGTTTTGATAGTTTGTGGTTTATGAGGAACTGGTCTATTTCATCTGTTGTTGAATTTATGTGTGTAGAGCTGTCAGTAGTATTCTTAGGGTTTTAAGGTCTGTGAGTTCTGCAGTGCTATTCCCTCTTTCATTCCTGATATTTGTAGTGTCTTCTCTCTCTCTCTCTCTTTTTTGTTTTTGGTCAGTTTTGCTTCAGTTGAAAAAATTTTTTTTTTCTCCCTTGAGACTTCCTCTTTGGCCCAGGGATTATTTAGAAATGTGCTGTTTAATTTCCAAGTGTTCGGAGATTTTCTCATTACCTTTCTGTTATTTACTTCCGATTTCATCATGATCAGAGAATATACTTTGCATGTTTCCAATCCTTTTGTTAAGGTTTGTTTTGTAACAAAGAATATGATCTTGGTGAATGTTCCACATGTACACTTGAAAGAATGCCTATTCTGCTGTTGTTGGGTAGTGTATTCTGTAAATGTCAGTGAGACATCCAGTTGGTTGACTGTGGTATTCAGTTCTTTATTCTTGCTGATTTTCTATAGTTCTGTTGATTTTGAAGATTCTATATTTGCTGGATATAGAATTATCTGTTGATAGTTCCTTAGTGTCAGTACTTTAAAAAAACTGTTATTCTACTTTTGGTTTTCATTGTTTCTGATGAGAAACCCGCAGTCATCCAAATCGCTGTTCTATAAATACTGCATCATTTTTCTCTGGCTGTTTTCAAAGATTTTTTTCTTTGTCTTTTCATCTTTTTCTCTCTGCGGTTTAAACTGGATAATTTCTATTGATTTATCTTCAAGTTATGGACTTTCCTCTGTCACCTCCATTCTGCTTAGCCCATCCAGTGAGTTTTTAAGCTGTTTTTTCCATTCTGAAACTTCCATTTGGTTCTATCTATCTTCTGTTCTTCCCATTTGTTTCAAGAGCATTCTTGGAGCATGATTATATATCATTGCTTTAAAGTCTTTGTCCAATAATTACAATATCTGGGTCATCCCAGTGTTGGCATCTGTTGATTATCTTTTCCCACAAGACCTGAAATTTTCCTGGTTCTTCATATGCCAAGTAATTTTGGATTATATCCTGGACAGTTAGAATACTATAAGACTGTAGGTCTTATTTAAGTCCTGTGGGGAATGTTGATATTTGGTTTTAGCAGACTCAGTTGGGTTCAGGCTACAAGCTTGAGCAGCCTCCTGTGAGTTGTGGTTCCAATGTCAGTTCTGTTTTCAAAGCCTTTTCAGTGGTACACAGCTCTGTCCTGAGTGTGCTCTACCCAGTGTTCACTTTTGGTCCTAGGTAGTAGTCTATCCTGTCTTTGTATGCTGCTAGGATCAGATTCCCATGTGCGCAGCTCAGGAGTGGGCCCAGGATTTCATGTTTTATGAGGTCGCTTTCTCTGGGTTCCTCCTCTCCATGTCTCCTTGGTACTTTATGGTTTCTGAGGGCTCCCTCTTTCAGTCCTCCAGTCAGAAAGAAGTTGGAATTAATTAATCCATTCTGCTGTGTCTTTCCCACAACTGCACCTCCTTTCGGGGGCCAAGCAGTGGGAGGATGAAGGGAGAAAAAAAAATGCAATGGGGCTAATCCCATCCTGTGACTGTAGAGGGAGGCTGCCCCCCTCAGCATCTCAGGTGCCTGTGGGACCTGCTGCCGCCACTACCATGGGATTGCTGGGGGCCTGGGATGCGAGAGAACAAAGGAAACAGAGAAAATGGGGGATTTCCTCTGCTCTCTCTGAACATCAGGAATCTCCTTTCCCCGGTCTGCAAGCCAGCGTAGAGGGCTTTTGACTCTGTTCTCCCCCAGGGCCCACTCCTGCATTTCCGGCTGCCTTGAGTCCAGGCTGGAGACACAGGAGGCAAAAGAAAGGCAAACTCACAGATGGCTCAGTGGTACTTTGCAATCTGGTTTTCTCTACCAGCCTGCCTACTCCCATTTACTTTCCAGTTTTCAAATACCTGTTTTACACATCCTGTCCAAACTTTAAAACTAGGCTTCCTGCTCCCAAGTCTGGTGATCTGTGCCTGGCTTCAGCTGAACTGTTGGCATCAGGGCTGGGCGTGTCTGGGAACCACCCGCTGTAGCCTTTGCTTCTTGGTAACATGGCGAGTAGCAGGCCCCAGCTGATATTCTCCGACCTGAGCCTCCTTCCTCCTACTATGGAGCGCCGCACTGGAACAGAGCTAACTCACCTGGCTGCTGTGGGAGACACGGGGCAGAGAGGAGGAGCCCCGACAGGAACCCCCCCTTCAGGCGGCAGCACTGTGGACTACTGCATGCTCCTAGGGCTGCTGTTAAAATGCACAAGGGCCCATTCAAGGTAAAAAATAGATGGCCTCAATGAGAAAAACTAGAAGAAAACCGAAAAATGTCCAAAATACAATAGAAAAGCAAAGCAAAGAGAGCAGACAAAAAAAAAAAAGAGAGCAGAGCAAAGCCTACGTATACCTGTTTGAGTGTATACACACAGACCCCAATGAGCTGCAACAGGACAGTGTAACAGAACTGATGCCAAACCTATAGACAATACTATGCAGCCAATAAAAGGAACAAAAAAGACCTACAGATCAGTATGGAGTGATCTTCAGACATGTCATTGAGTGAAAAGAGCAAGGCACTCTTTTCTAAGTATCTAAAAAGCCACTTTTTGTGTAAGGAGGAGGGAGGTATGAACACACTTGGCCCTCAGTATCTGTGGGGCGTTGGTCCCAGGAACCCGCAATCTGAGGATGCTCAAAGTCTCTCATATAAAATGGCATAGTACAATTTATAGTCGGCCCTCCGTATCTGTGGGTTTCACATCTGCAGATTCAACCAACCTCAGATGAAAATTTTGATCCTTGGTTGAATATGGGGACTTGAAACCCATGGATATGGAGGGCTGACTGTATATAGAAATTTGCTTGTGTCTGCGAAAAGAAACACTGAGAGGGTAAACCAAGATCATAAAAATGGCTACTTATGGGGGTCGGCAGTGGGGAGGCAACAGGGACTGAAGTTAGACTTCTTTGAATAAACCCTGTCATATCATTTGGGCTTGGAAATATAAAGGTTTGATATATTCAGTGAGGAAAAAAAAATTGCCTAGAAGTTGAAAACAAATGGAAGGAACCCAGATGCACAAGAAGTTGGTGACAGAGGCACAATGTGAAAACAGTTATTTTAAGTGCCCTTAGAACACAGTATTCCAGTTGTACATCTGTAACGAAACCTGTTTTAAGGACAAACCGAGCTGCAAAGAAATCTTAACTGTTTCTCTGTACGCTACCTGCAGTTGTCTGGTAGGGATTCTCACTCTGAAGCAGTTATATGTGTGTACAGTAGAATCATGTATGAACAGTTTCTGTAGTATATTGCGAATAAGAAACGTTGTGAGAAACCAAATGTACCAGAAAAGACACACACACACACAAAATCAAAGCAGTGATAAATCATGCAATGTTGAATTGGAATTAGAATGAATCAGGATAAACTCTCCCCTCCGCCACCAAATACGTCTTTCCTAGTTTTTTACTGCCAAGTCTTAAAAACAATGACAACCCAACAGCAGTGAGCACGCGCGGCACTGAGATGGTATCTCTAAACACGACTCTCTCTCTCTGCTAAAAGCAACCCGGGTCCCTGAAGGAGTGGCTGATTGCAGGTCTGGGATGGGAGGCGCACAAGATGAGGAAGGACATCCTGTGGGGCCAAAAGTTACCCAAGGCTGATATGTGCTATCAGAAGGGCAGGGAGCCAATAAGAAGGACTCCATAAGCCCAGACAGGATACTCTGAATATTTAAAAAATTAAATGTACAACTGAGAAACATAAGTTCACAATGATACTGAAAAGTAAATAAATCAAAGAACCCTCCTTCACCCAAAAGAAACCCTCAACTCCCTGGTTAACACTCCCTGGTTTTCTTTACTCTGAAAACTGGTAACTAGAAGGAAAGAGAAGCAGTAAACTGCTTTTCATGTACTGTACTTCCAGGTAACAAACTAGTTCCGGTTGATGATGGAAAGTTCTTCACAGAAACATTATAGCTAATCAACACGGAAGGGAAGTTAGAACACAGAGCCACAGTTGCCTCACCTGGAAACCAGAGATAACCTCCACTACGTCCATAGGTGGTGGTAGGGATTAAAGACCAATGTCAAGAATCCAGTCAGACCTCATTAAGCCCTAATAAACATTGACTCCACCTAACTCGGGCCTGGAAGAACCTCCTTCTTATCACTGTCACCTGCATTAGTTTCTAGCACATTCTCTGGAGGCTGGTCCTGTAGGTGGTGGGAAGATGCTCTTTCCTGTGCCCAGAGAGCTATGGATACATCTGGTGCCAATGGAAGTACAGAGGTGACACCAAGAAAGGACTCGAGCAGTGCAAGCACAGTTTCCAAAAGGCAAAGTGAGATCTGAACCAGACTGTTAGGATGGGAAAGTTGCCTGTGCTGGCATTTTTTTCTTCCTTGAATGCACTGGCACAAATGCAGCAGCTATCAGCAGCTGGGATGTAGCACGACAGAGAAGGAATTGCACAGGCAGCCTTCTTACTCGACTGCAAGCAGTGTGAGTCATCAAAGAGCTGAGGGCTATAAGGGCTGGCTGTCAGAGGCCTCAGATGCCCCAAAGTCAACACAGAGGCGTAACTCCCTGACAAAGCGCCTGCTTTGGAACCAGTTAAGAAAAGGGCATGTTCTTGACACAGGCCAACTCACCAGGTCGCTGCTGACCAGGAAAGCCGAGAGGTCCACCAGGACCCACGTGGGGATCATAAAAAAGACAGCATGGCAGCCCAAGATGTTCAGCAGCCGGAGATGGTGGATCCTTGAATCTCTTAATACCTGAAGGGAGAAAACCTCTTTAAAGGGTGATCGAAACTATAAGTGGCAAGAGGGGCTCCGCTTACCCAGGCCCCAAACATGGTGACTGTACATTAACCCTGACATCTGACCTTGACTGCCAAACCTGAAAGTGCACCTATGACGAGACACACAGCCCATGTCCAAAACAAGCACGATGTTTCGTACATGAAGGACCGAGAAAAGAAAAAAAACAAAACAAAAAACAAAAACAAAAAACACCAACACTCAATGCTGGTGAAGCTACAGTAAAACAGGCACTCTGAAATGACACTGATTAATGTCTAAATTGGCATATAGTTCCAGAAAACAACCAGGCAAAGTATATCAAGAGCCATAAACATCTCATACCCTCTGACCCAAGAACTGTAAACCTATCAAAAGGAAATAATCTGAGAGACAGAAAAATGTTATGCACAAAGACGTTCATTACAATATTATTTATAGTGAATAGCTGGAAATAATCTGCAACAGGGAAACTGCGTTACTTGTGATACCTGAAAAGATGTGATTATTACTGGAGTTAGGAGCAATAACTTTCAATGATATGGGAGCATGCAGTATTGTAATAATAAATGAACGAAGCAGAATTTGAAAAGTATGTATAATATTACAACTCTAAAAACTGTGCAGGAAAAAACTCTAGCATTCAATAGTAGTTCTCCTTAGGGGACAGCACTGCAACTTTCCTCAGTAAAGAGGAAACCCTGCGGCAGGGGGCAGGTCTCCCTTGATTCTTTGTCTCCAGCACCTACTATGGTGCCTGGCACACAGTAGGTGCTCAGTAAGTTTTCTGATTTCTTTTCATTGGGCTTTTCTCCATTTTTTCACATTGAACGTAGGCGAACTTTATAATAAAAAAACAAAAAAGCTATTTAAAAACCAAACAAGGGCTTCCCTGGTGGCGCAGTGGTTGCGCGTCCGCCTGCCGATGCAGGGGAACCGGGTTCGCGCCCCGGTCTGGGAGGATCCCACATGCCGCGGAGCGGCTGGGCCCGTGAGCCATGGCCGCTGAGCCTGCGCGTCCGGAGCCTGTGCTCCGCA
>NW_021145988.1:0-7972 GCF_002837175.3 Physeter macrocephalus | reverse complement strand
CAGAGGGAGGCCCGCGTACCACAAAAAAAAAAAAAAAAAAAAAAAAAATCCAAACAAATAGAAAACCAGCAGAAGGTCAACAGGATTTGTTTTGTTGCAACACCGAAGAAATCCCTACTTGGCCACTTCTTTTTAGATGCCACCCGCACACCCCTGCAACACCAGGTGCACCCTGGATGGCACCCAAATACCTTTTTGGAGAAAATATTCTGAAGCGAGAAGCACAGTGTGGCAGCAAGGGCACTGACAAGCCCCCACATGTCGAAGGACAACTCCGTGACAGTGGCCAGCAGGACGCCGCTGATGATGGGGATGAGTGACAGGTACACCTGTGAGAGGAGGGCAGGAGGGGCTGATGGGCCAGGGTTGAGCTGGGCCACCCAACACAGATGACCAGAGGTAAGCCTCAGCTGCTGTCTCTTCCCTCCCCAAAAGGACACCGCCTACCCCTTTGAACAATGGTGTTAGCCACAACAGTGATGCTCTAAGGGGTGCTGGGAGTGGTGGGACGCAGATGGTTCTCGGAGTACCTGAGGGCAGGGCTGTATCACTGTGGGTGGCCCCACCCCCTATACCATCACCCCCATTAAGAGCCACAAACCAGGGCTGGTCCCAATAGGATCTATCCAGCTGCCGCCACCAACACACCAGGGTCTGAAACTTCAATCGTCTGAGAGGTTGGCTGGGTCCCTCTTATTTTGGGCTCTTCCAACATGCAGTTATCCCTGGTAGGGACACTCCCCCGACACCTTCTCCAGCTGGAGGCCTCCTTTCCCTTCAGGTGTCAGTTCACAAACACAAGAACTTTCCCTGACCCACCTCCCCCTAGACGCTGTCAGTTTCCTCTGCTGTGTGTTCCAGGGAATAGCGCTCTCCATCCACTATAAGCGCCCTTTACATTGTCTGAGTCCCTGCACTCGCTTAGGGCAGCTCCTTGTTCACTGCTTTATCCTGGTGCCCAGCACACGGCAGGCAACCCAGTAACTGCTGGCCGAAAGAATGAGTAGGGAGTGCCATGATAGGGGGCCTTTCAGAAGGCTCAAGCCTAGGGCAAGGAATGGCCCTGGAGCTCTGGTGGCTAAAATGGGATCCATCCCCCACACTTGGCTCTTCTTACTCCTGGCTCATCCTTCTCCTACAAAAGATACTCTCATATTAAAGCACTTGGGAGACTTTAGGAGGGGGTGGTGAGGCTCCCCACCCCGCCAACACCCACACACAGGGCCGAGGGAGGCCTCTGAATTCCAGAATTCCTGCTCCCCCCCACTACTGGCTGCGGCCCTCGGGCTCTCCCTTTTGAAGTTCCATTTCTTCCCCTGAGATCAGGAATGATTACCCAGCTTTTCTGAACAGGGTGGGGCCACACTTACTCTATCATTATCCTTAGTCTCCTGCCTAAGCCATTCCCCTGTCTTTCCTCTCTGTGTAAGGTTCTGGCTCCCCGCCCAAGCCGGGTATAATGTCCCTTACAACAGGAAACCTGATAAACCCAGTGTGATATGGAGAGATGCAGCCGCACACCTCTCAGGCAACTCCGACCTGAGGAGACAAGTCACACCTGACGTCACCCTGCGGGTGGGCTGCAGAGCGCACCCAGATCTTGCAGGGGAAAAGACTGGCTGAAAGAAAACATCAGCCAGAGGTGGCCCCATTTCTATAAGCTGATCCAGGCCACCGCTGTTCTAAGTTACATAAAATACAGGATGCCAGAAACTGACCACATAGGAAAGAGGAGCTCTGTCCAGCATGAAATGGATTCCAGCTGGGACAACAGGAGTCCCACTTCCACTTAAGGACACAGGGAAAGGCTGTCTCTGGCTGACGCCACAGTTTCTCTCCCTCCAAGCCAGGAAATACCCTGGCCTGGCATCTTGAACAGACCCTGAATTGTGCCCGGAGCATCTTCCCTATGCAGCCCTGGGTTCTGCGTGTTGTTTTCACTTCCATTCCCAGACATTCACAATTCCTGGCTGTTTTTATTTCGAAGACTTTGCTGGGTTTTGCCAAAATTGGACTCCTCTGACTAGCATTTCACTTCTGACCCCAGAAGTCCCAACTTGACCTCTATCTCTTGCAAAGATGTGAAACTCTGTCAGAGTTCCGTTCCGGCAAGGAGTCAGATGTTCCAAGGATGTTCCAACCATGACCCCACTGGAGGGGCATGGGGTGTCTGGTCAGGATGGGACCAAGTTATCCAAGTTGTCTACCAGCAACCCCAGGTAGGTAATCAAAACAGGGAAGAACGCTGCACCTGAGATGGATTGCAGCATCCTGAGATCACACAACAGAGACAACTCAGGAACACACACCCCACACACCACTGCCCCCAGGGGGATTCCAGAACATTAGCAGCAAAAGAGCCACCAGAGGTCTCTAAGCTGACTTCCTTATTTGACAGGAAGCCAGGCAGCCTGCAGGCCAGGAACCTGGACCACGTCACCAGCTGGGCAACAGCCGGAAAGCCCTTGGGGCCCCCACTGGCCCAGAGCCCTCCTGGGTTACCTTGGTGCTCTGTTTCTCCTTCATGATGATCCGGGACAGG
This sequence comes from Physeter macrocephalus, assembly GCF_002837175.3. Taxonomy (NCBI): domain Eukaryota; kingdom Metazoa; phylum Chordata; class Mammalia; order Artiodactyla; family Physeteridae; genus Physeter; species Physeter macrocephalus. Next base: position 5,430 of record NW_021145988.1, on the reverse strand, counting down.
AGGACCACCCAGATGGGCATGGTGGCCTTGACTGCAAAGAGAGGCAAGGGGCGTTCAGGGAGCTGTTCTAGTCCCAGAACCCACCCTGGGACTCTGTCCCAACTCCACTGGAGGGGCGGGAAGGCTTGGCAGCCCCTCAACCTGCTTCAGCTCTTCTATTTCTGTGGGCCTTCCCCCTAACCCAACAGTTCTGATCCGCTCCCAGCAGCATCCGCTGCTCAGCTCCCAGCATTCTTCTCAGCCCCTTCCCTCCCCGAGACACCTGTGCGTGTCCCTCTCTTGCTAAAAAGCTTTTGGCGGCCTCCAGCGCCTTCCGGACATTAGCTGACTTCTCAGCCCGGCATTCCTGACCGTCGACTGCACCCCGGCCGGCGCGCTCCTACCCAAGAGCCGAAACCCCAGGCGGCGTGCCCCGGCCTCTGCCCCCTAGGCCAGCCTTGGCACCCACCGGTGTGCGCGTAGGACACGGGCACCTTCCAGATGCTGACGTGCGCGGACACTGACGCGAAGTACTTGCCGAAGGCGAGCGGCAGCACGTAGCGCGGGTAGAAGCGCGGCGGCAGGAGCGGGCCCGGCGACTGATGCGGACCGGGCCCAGGGCCCGAGACTGGCGGCGCCGGGGGCACGCGCCAGGCGCGGAGCAGAGGCGGGAGCCCCGCGCACAACGCCAGGATGTGGCACAGCGACACGGTCACGGGGAACGGGAAGGCGCTCAGGATCACCTTGTTGACCACATTGCCGCCCGCGCTCAGCGCGTACCACAGCAGGCACAGCGCCGCCACCCGCGCGCCCTCGCGCGCCCCGCCGCTGCCGCCCGCGGCTCCTGGGCCCCCGGCGCCAGCACCCACTCCCACCGCCGCCGCCACCGCCATCCTCCCCAAGCGGCCGCCCCTTCCCGCCCGTCCGACGGCCAGACGCCGGGCGGGGGCGGGGCCGGACGGGAGCGGGAGCGCCAGCCAACGCCGCTCCCCATTGGCCGCCACCTCTTGCGTCACTGACACGCGCCGGCAGACGCGCCCGCCACCACGTAGCGAGCGAAGGCCCCGCCCCCTCCGGAAGCCCACCCGGAGGAGGGAGGGTCTTTTCCCGGAAGCGGAAGGAAGAAACGGGGACCGTGAAGCTACAAGAGCTATTCGAGCGGTGGGCTGGCCCGGGGGACCGGGAACGGGGGCCGAGAGCACAAGCAGGAGGGGCGGGCGGGAGCGTTAGGCTCCGCCACGTCGGCGTCTGTGAGCGGGCGATCGAGTTCGTGGGTCAAACCTCGATGTCCGGGCTGCATCGGCGCCCTCCAGCCAGATTCCTGATGGCCGGCGGCGGACGACGAAGGTAAAAGACCAGACCTTTCGGGGAGAGAAACCGAATTGTAAAAACCTCTCCTTGGGCTAAATTCTTCCTGCAAACCGGAAACGAACTCCCGTGGCTGGACTCCAACAGAGGGGCCACCCTCAGAGCGCCCCGGAGCTCGTTCTGGGAAATCTTATGTGCGCTGTGCGGTGAAACGAAGAGGGTTATTATTATTACCATCTTCATTTCACCGACTGACGGACCGAAGCCCAGAGAAGGGAAGCGACGTGGCTTAGGTCCTCTGGCCAATTTGGGAGCCGTGGTAATGGCAGCCTCCTCGGGCACCTGTCTCTAGGGATCTGCCGGAGGGAGGGGCGTGGTGCTGGTCCCGACTGCTGACGCCCAAGGACCGGCTGGGATAGAGCAGCCCCAAGCCGCAACGGAGGAAAACAAAACGGTGTTTTCATCAAGATGATCTTATACTAAAGGACGTTGTTCGAAAAATCACTTACTTCCAACTTTTGGGGGGATAGGGAGTGTTAAAATTTCCTTCTACCGTGTCCTTACTTGGCAAATTAAAAAGTGACAGCCCAACTTGATCCCCCAAATGTTGGTGGCAGGTCTTAGCTTAACCTTGTGTTCTCAAAGGCAGGCAATATCTGTACCCTAGGGCTTACCAGATACTCAGACACAGGACAGGTGGTCCCTGCAGGGGGTGGGGGAGCAGTGACCTCCCTCAAAGCCCAGGCCTGAGAGGACAGGCTGATGGGATGCCAACCTGCACCCTAATAGCTTCCAGCTGTGCCTGTGACCCTTTGTCACAAGAATGATGTCACCCTCAGGATACCCACGTCAGCTGGCCATATTACAAAGTGAGAAAACAGGCACAGTGGACTTACGAAACTAGTTACTCCACAGCACAAATGGTCCTGCTGACATGCTTTCCTTTTTTCCCCCCTAAAGTTTGATGATTTAATTTAGTCCTCACAACTCTGGGGTAGCACTTGCATCTCCCATATGGGGACAGGTGCGTAGGAGTAAAGTGATTAGCCCAGATCCATACAGATGGTAGATGGCAGGGGCAGAGTTCAAACTCACACTGCCCTTAAAGTTACTTCACCTACTTTTTCTAGGAGTGGGTGTGTCGTGCACCACGGCTATGTCAGAATTCCCCACTGGCTCTGAAACTGTGGTTCTGGGTTGACTGAATGTTCCTGGACCCCTTGGTTTGCCCTGTGGGGCTGCCCCTCTAAAGGGGTAGCTGCTTCCTTACCTATGAAATTAAGTAGATATGGACAAGAAGACCTATTCCAGAGTGAAAAAAACTAGAAAGCCGAAGCATACGGTTTCAGAGACAAGGGGGAAGAATTAAAAGATTATCACTTTATAGTCAAGGAAGAAAAGTTGTTATTTTTTAAAGTCAGCCCCAGCCAGATAGTAAGACAGCCCCAGGCCTGCATGGGGAGCTGGCAGCCTGGGGCTAGGGCCAAGGGCTAGGCTGCCAAACACAGCTTGTAGCCATGCCATTTAAGAACTACAAATATTTTAGGGGGTAAGACAAGGTCACTGACACCTGGGTCGTGGAGCCGGCTTGGGAGGGCTTCTTTCTGGGGAAGATGAGGTCTGGATGGAGACAGATGTGGCCCCTTCTTCTGTCACCCCAAGCTAGCAGGTGACTCTAGAGATGGGAGAGGCATCGTGGCCCTGAGTGAATGAAAGGCAAGGTGGAGGTCAGTCTCCATGCAGAAGGCTAATAGGCTGACTTGGTGACTGCCCTGCCCACCTCCCCACGGTCTGGCTAGCTGTGGGGCCTGAACCGTGGATATGGGATCCAGGTCTTGGCTAATCCAGAATCCAGAAAGGGCTGATATGGCTGTAAAGGACCAAATTAAAAACAGTTCTCAGACTGGTTTGTGCAAATGTTTTTTTTTTTTTTTTATTTCCACATTTATATCACAAGGTGTCCACTTACTGGACCAAATAGCAAAGTTGCTCCCTTCTGCGTCCTGAGAACACAGAAGTCTAGGTACTGTACATTCACTAAGGCTCCTTGTTTTTGCAAATCGCGTTTATGACAAATAACCATAAGGCAAACGAATCTAAAGGAATGGTTATGAGTGTTTCCAGCGTACAGACAGGTCTCTTTCTCACCCAACAGTACAGCTTACACACCAGTAGCACCCACAGTTACTTTTGTGTTTTCTGGGGAGGGGACTCTAGAAAGTTGAACTTTTCTAGATATGTGCAGGAAGGGGAAAATGAAGAGGGAGGAACAAGGAACGTTATTCGTCTGATGGTCAGATGGAAGAAGGGGGTAAAATAAACTCTAGAAAACTTAAATTTTTGCAGCATTTCTTTAAAAACTGGGTTGTAACTGAAACCAGATACAAATGTGTGGACGCCCAGGGAGCATTGGTCAAACTGGCTGGCAAGCTGGCCTGCCTGATTCCAGCAGCTCGCTACAGCTGAGAAGCTTCTGGCACCATGATGGAAAAGCTGGCCAGGTGGGGTGCAAACAGAGGCCACAGCGTTGCCCACTGCTTCAAACACTCAGGGCCATGTTAAAAAACAGAAAATGCAGAGATGAGATGCGTGCTTCTGTTGCTGTGTTAAAGGTAACCTCTTCCACAGGTTTTCTGTGCCTGCGTGCAACTGAGGTCCCAGCTCACCGGAGGCTGGGAAGCGTCTGCACCTCTTTCGGGGTGGGGGGCTAACGCTTTTTATAGCTGGTTTGCTATAGAGTTCTGAACTCACTTTGCTGGCCTTCCTTCCATGTGGTCCTTCCTTTGCAATTTTGTTAGTAAACTGGTAGCAGCATTTCACAAAAGAAGGAGAATTTTGAGGGAAGAGCACAGAGAGACCTAGAGACTCTCGCTCCCTCTCCCTCCCACCCCAGGCCGGACCGCCCCCACCCCCCCACTCCGGATTCCCAACCACTGGAGGCGGCTGGGCCCTGGCGCCCGCCCTCTATGGCTGACTGCAAGGTGGGAATGCACTTAGAGCCCGACAGGCCAGTCAGTCCAAGCAGACATAAGGCAGAATGTTCAACCGCCCGTCGTCGCCGTGCGGGTCGAGCGATATGCACTGCGTCCAGTCATACCAGTTACCCTGTGTGTCCTGACACCCGTTCACCCCCGGCCACTGATGGGCCTGGATCCTGTCCAGATCGTCCCGTGTGACCTCACGGCTTAGCCCTGGGAGGTCCGTGGGTGGGCCGTGAGGCACCAGCACGTGCGGCTTCCGGGCCCCGCGCCGAGTGCTCTCCTCCTGCTTCAGGTACTCGGACATGAAGTGGTGAGCGCCCGGGGTCTGTGCGCCCGACGACGAGAGCAGGCTGCTCTGCCGGCTAAGGTAGGACTGGATGATCTCGTTGCGCGACAGCTCCTTCCAGTTCGTCTGTTCAAAAGGGCTCTGGAGGCTGGCCTTGGCCTCGGGCTTGTCCAGCTCTGTCCTCGGCTGCTCCGTGTGCACAGGGCTGTCGGCCCGCACTGGCTCTTTCTGGGTCAGAGGTTTGATCTGTCTCGTCATGGGGTCAAAGGTGAGCTTCCGCTCTTTTAACCGGACAGGCTTGACACCTGCCTCGGCCACCTGCCCGTCCAAGTTAACCGTGTAGTCACGAGGCCGGTACCTCTTCTTCTTTTTGCTGTCCGAGCCACCAGAGGAGGCAGCATCGCTGTCTGCCTTGGAGGAGTCCGGGGAGAAGCCTGCCCGGGGCAGGAGGGGCTCGGCCGGTGGCAGCCCTGCCTTGCAGCCCGACCCCACGAGCCGCTGGTGGCCCTCAGGCTGCTCCAGCCAGCGCACCGGGCTCTCTGCGCTGGGCAGCAGCTCGAGCCGCCGCACGGGGGGCGTGGATGGCTGGGCCAGCGGAAGCGGTGACGGCACCTGTGTGGCATCGAGTGACTGGGGCCGAGGCGAGGGACTGGGCACGGAGCCCTTGTATGTGTACGGGCTCCGCTGCCGGGCAAAGGAGCCCTCGTGCCGTGAGTTCCGGGGACTGAAAGAGCAGCGAGGCGGCCCCTTGGGGTGGGGGGGACCTGGAGTCTCGTCCACCCTGTCCAGCTGCTGCAGCACCGCAGCCTTCGTCTGCAAGCAGGGCCCGGGGGGCTTGCCCAGGCCCGGGGAGCTGGTGTGTGGCCTCACGGCATT
>NW_021145987.1:20361-50000 GCF_002837175.3 Physeter macrocephalus | reverse complement strand
GTCGATCAAGGGCAGAGCTTGATACGGGTACCCTTGGAGAGCACCCGGAAGAAAGGGAAGACACGCTCTCCCAGGAAGGCAGCCGAAAAGGTGTGCACATGAGCCAGAGTCTCTGCATTGTAGAAGCCCAGGCGCCCGGCCTCATAGTCCAGGTACACACCAAAGCGCCTTGGTTTCTCACTTGGGCTCAGCAGTGTCTGCTCCGTTGAGCTCTGTGCCTGGTAGCGTTTGCCATTGGTTCCCACACACCACACTTCCCGCTGGAGCAGGGGCTGCTGGGGCAGGTGGAGCCGGCGGCGGCGGTGGTGATGGCGAGAGGAGGAGCTGGCATCACTGCTGCCCACAGAGGACCCCCCAGAGCCCACCTTCTCCTTATGATGGGTTGATTCACGGGCAGCACCCACTGCCCAGCCCCGCCGCCCACCCACCTCTACCTCCCAGTAGTGCCGGCCAGAGCGGAAGCCCTGGGCCCCCAGCACGCAGCAGTCTGCCGAGAAGCGCTTGGAATGGTCAGCAACCTCCTGCCGCCGCTCTGCCAGGCGGACCCCCCGGCGGTCAGGGGACAGCATCAGGGCCGGGTGAGCCGTGTCAGGGTCCAGCGTCAGGTCCACTTGGGAGGAGGGAGGACAAATACGCCAAGGCTGGAACGACTGTTCCCCATTAGCAGCTAACTCCAAGGTTTGGCCTTTCCTGCTGCCCTTCCCTTCACCTCTCTCCCTCCCCACCATCCAGCTGTCCTCAGCTCCCCACCCCAACCTAGAGTCCAGGCTCAAGTTCCTAGGGGCTCCCCTTCTTTCCCCACTCTGTTTTCAGGACACCAGACAGCTTTTCCCTCTGGCCCCAGCTCTTATTCCCCAACACCTACCTGGGCTAGGACAAAAGCTACTCTTGGCTTGAAGCCCCCCCAGTTGGCCTCCCTGTATCCTGCTCCATCTCAGCACCCACTATTCCCCCAGGGCCCAACTTCCCTCAGAACCCAATCTCAGGTATGTGAAGAAAAAGGCAAAGGAAGGTCAGTCAAACAGATGACCTCCCTACCTCGGGCAGCCTGACAGAACATCCGGCTCATTTTCCTCACGATGGCGTCTGTGAGGAAGTCATGGCTATGCGGTTGACACGGGTCAGGGGACCAGACCTCTGGGGGCTGCAGCTGTACCTCTTCACACCTGGAGGAAGGGGACCGGGCAGGGGGTGGGACCATGATATTCCCAGAGGGAAGAGCAGAAGCTGAGGGGAAGGAGAGGGTCCAGGAGGCAGAAACTCGGGTCCTGGGGAAGGAAGGAGAGGAGCAGGATATCCAAGAGAGGCAGGGATGGGGAACCAGATGCCACTGGGTCACAAAGGACAAAGGGTGGGAACACACCTATTGAAAGTCTCCTTGATGTCCTGGGAATAACAGAAACAAAAAGAGGGAGAGGGAGAAAGAGACAAAGAGAGAGTCAGCTGCACAGGGATGGCTCCCTTCTCCCCATCTGATTCCAGCCAGAGAAAGAACTGAACTTGAACAAGGGAGTAAGAAAAAGGACACAAGGCCCTCAGTAAACATGCATCCATCTCGACCACCCCTATGCCTCAGTATGCCTAATTTAACTTATCCTGCTGTGGGCCCCATAGAATTTTCAACCCCAGTAAAAGGATTTTCACAATACGACTTGGTCATATTTTTCAGGATGTCACTGTCAAAAATTCTTAACTCTTAAAACCCTCCTATGAACGGAATCTTTGTTCTTTTCATTGCATATAATCAACACACACACCACATTAGGCGTCAACTACTCTGCAGCCTCAAAAACCTTTTGGTCTTCAGGTTAAATCATTGTGGGTTCCTCCCAATGAGAAGAGAGGCAGCTCTGGACAGGTGTTTGGTAAGCACCGCCTGACACAGCAGACACAGGGTTCTGGAGGGTGGACAGGGAAGGGGCCATTGCTCACCTGGAGCAGCCGCAGGCCCCCCTGCTGGCTCCGCTCCTGGGCCTCAGCCAGCAGGCGGCTCAGCTGGGCAGCCTGCTCCGAGAGGCGGCTGGCCGCTGCTCCCGCGCGCCCCAGCTGAGCTTCGTGCATCTCTCGGAGGCGCCGCTCTAGCCCTGCCTGCTCTTCGGCCAGAAACCGTGTCAGCCGCCCAAATTCTGAGGCCACAGCTGCCAGCTCTGACTTCATCTGGCTCTGGGATGATGCAAAGGGGATGGTGGATACCACCTCAACACACAGAAACATAAACCTCCAATTTTGCAACTGTTGCCCCTCAATCCAAAGCAAAGGAGCCCTACATTCTGAATGGAAAAAGGACCCTGTCCCCTTCCCCATCTCTTGGCTTTAGCAGGCACCACTTCCATGCTCCTGGCACACTGGTCCCAAACTCACCAACCAATGCCTGCAACACTTATCTCCACCCTGGCTACCTAACTTGACTCGTTCTTCAAGTCTAAGCTTAAACATTCCTAAGAGAAGTATCTCTCTTCCAGATCTAAATCAGGACCACCCTCGTAAATATCATTGTCTCTCCTCATGGCATATATCTCAATTTGAAATGTATTTACAGTGGAGTATCTTTTAACACTGTCTTCACCCACTTCTCTGTAAGCACTGTTGCCACAGGGTCCTCGGACCCTGGCACAGTGCCGACCACAGAGTAGGTGCTGGTAAGAAGTTTTTGAAATGAATAAAAAATTCAGGAATCAAGATATGAAATTAGGGTCCTGGCTATACCACTAATGACCTTGGGAAAGTCACCCAATCCTTCTAGATCAGGAGTCAGCAAACTTCTTCTGTAAAGGGTCAGATAATATTTTACACTTTATGAGCCAAGAGGCAAAATCAAGGATGTTATTATGTAGGTAACTTTGATATATAATGAGAGAAAACCTCTGCCCATTCCCACCCCATCTGCCTGGGCTGGACAATCCCAGATGATGGGCGCACTTTTCGCCCAGATATAAGCTGGAGACATTCTTAGGAAAAAGAGTAACAGGCCAGAGTGGGGAGGAAAGTCCTGGCTGGCCAAGTGGGTGAAGGAAATAGTCAGTTTCACTCTCTGTCCCAGTGAAACTCAGATCCTGACACCTGTGCACTCCAGGAGCCCAAAAGTCTCAACTTGGGCAGCTGGCTAGAAGCAAGATAACTCCCCAACTCCCAGACTCAGATTTCACCACTCAGTGCCTAGCAATTGCCCGCAACAGAGTCCCTAATGTGTAGGTGGCAATGAATGAGCAGGGGCCCTGGGAAGTGGCAAGGCTCAGCCACCCTCTCAGGGTGGCAGGCATTGGAGGGATGGGGGAAGAGGACAGACAGGAAGGATGCCCTGGCTTCGTCTCCAAAGCTCAGTGCCAGGCTGTTCCAGTGCCTCCCGGCCTTACAAAAAGAGGCAGAGGTAAGGAGTGGGAATTAGGGGAAAAATATCTAAAAATACTCCTTGGGGAGGGGTGAGCAATAATAAAAAAAAGACTGAGAGACACCGGACTAGAAGATATTAGGTCTCTGCAGTGCTAACATTCCTCCCCTCATGCTCAGGGCTGCTTTGCTCACCATTTGCCATCTATCCTGGAACCTGGAGCTTCTCTGATAGCTGGTATCTGAATTTTGCCTTGCCCTCTTCTGCCCTCTGTGTTATCTGGTGTGGTGGGCACAGCAGTATGGGGCAGCAGCTCTTGGGTTAGGTGTCTGGGGTGGTAAACCTGCTCTGCAGCCTTGGGCCTGGCACCAACCCTCTCCAAGCTAAACCTGTTTCACTCCATTTTGGAACCTAGAAACAAACATGCCTCTTGATCCACTAAGGCCCCTCTCTCCTCACAACCCTGGGAAGGTGTCTACCTCTCTCCCAGGCCTCAGCTGCCCCTCTTCAGCGGATCTAGTCACCCCCTGTGAGAGCCCATCTTCCCTGCTCTGACCACAGAGCCCTGTCAAGGACATTCACTCACCTTCAACTCTGTCACCCGCCTCTCCTCCTTGGCCTTCATCTTCTGCACAGCCTCCAAGTGCTTCCTCAGTGGTTCCACATGCCCCTGCAGTTTGGCCTAAGGAAACGGGGAAAGGAAGATTAGAGGCCTGGGATGCGAGAGGCACCTGTTCTCAGAGCCCATATACCCCATTCTCCCATTTTGGGTTGGGGCTCAAAGCCTGATCACCATCACAGGTATCAAAGGAGCATCACACTCCCTTCCTCCCCTTTCTTCTCTTCAGATGATGACAAAGGCCTCCAACCCTCCACCTGCTCTCATGTACAAAGCCCTGGGTGTGCTCTGAAGGTAGGATCCTGGGACTTCCCAGGTGGTCCAGCAGTTAAGACTCCATGCTTCCACTGCAGGGAGCGAGGGTTCGATCCCTGGTCAGGGAACTAAGATCCCGCATACCGTGCAGCACAGCCAAAAAGTAAAAAAAAAAAAAAAAATTAAAATTAAAAATAAAGGTAGGATCCTGATGACTACATAGCCCCACACTCAGAGTTGGAGTAAACCTGGCCTGAGCCCCTCATCACACAAAGTCCTTCCATATGAATGTTCCTACCTATAGTCCCTTCCCCCTCATAAGCAATCTTCCTCATAATTTTCATCTCTAAATACTTTTCTGATGATTTTATGCCTGTGCTAAAAATCTTTCAACAGTTCTCCATGACTTGCAAGATATGAGGCTCTCATTGCTCCTTCATTTCTAGCCTCCCCTCCTACACCTCCCCTCCTACACCCCCTCAACATAGACTCTTAGTTTTAGTCACATAAAATTTGTCTTTTCCTGAGCATAATTCCATACCTTTATCCATGCTGTTCCCTCTGCCTGGGACTGCCCTTCTACACTTAGCCCAAGGCATTCTTCCTTTAAAACCCAGCTACCTGACCATGCCCCTTTTGGTCCCCAACTTCCTCTGTGATCCCAAGGAACATGAATACACCTTTACAATACTCCCCAGCACTGCAATCATTTACAAGTGTGCTGCCCCCAGGACACACAGGCTCATGGCAGCAGAAACCCCACTCTACTTATTGTAATTTCTATGCTTCTCTCTGTCCATTGGCTTTCTCTCCTACTCAGTTACTTGCTAAATGGAAAACAAACACCCTCTCCTCCTAAAGTTTTAACTCTCTCAGCAAACATGCTCTTGAGCTCTGTGTTCTAATCATCTGTAGCAGAACCTTTTGCTTTAAAGGGCTGTTAGACTAGAATGGATGAGATAAGCCCGATTTTTGTGCTCTTTCCTTTTTTATGCCATCTATTTCTTCTGCCTTTCTCCCTCCTTTTCCTTGAGGGGTAATACAGCATAGAAGAGCTCAAGCCTAGACTCTGATCTGAACCTGAATGCAGCCCGAGGCAAGCCATGCTTCCAGTTTCCTCATCTCAAAAAGGGAACTGAGAATAACAGAATCTACCTCACAGACACTATGCTTAGCAGTGTCTGGCATGGAGCAAAAGATCAGTACTTCTCTACCCAAGTCTAAGCTGCCAATGACAGCCTGATAATGACCCTTGATCTAAAGAGGTGAGTGTCCCAGAGCACAAAAGGTAGTTGTTGCACAGGTTAACTGGTCGAAGAAAAAAATCATAATAAAATTACAATCAATCCATAACATAAAAATAACATAAACTACACAAAATTTTGCCTTTTGCTATTACTATCTACTTTTCTACACAATAATTTCAACTCTATTAAGTCAGAATTCATGATGCATAAATTTCTCATTTAATATTTTTCCTAAATTGTTGACAAAACATTCATACACACAAATCCAAATACAGTACAATTTAAGAGAAAGTTTCAAGAACGTTTAACTTTTTTGAAGCTTTATTTATACATCATTTGTGCATTATTACCTATTCAATAAGGAAATATCTCTACAAAACAACACTATGCCAAGCTAATGCTAGTGTACATATCTGAAAAGAAACTACCTGCCTGTAAAATACCCTGTAAGTTAGAAAGGGAGTCACTGAAATTAGTTTGACATAATAAAACTTATGTATTTGCATTTGCTGATCTGATTATTTGTGTCTATGTGGCCTCTCCAAATTGCACAGCTCTACTGGTCTGGCGTTCAACAGCTATGGCTAACACAAATTAAAATCCAGTTTCAGAAGCTCTTCAGAAGAGTTCTGCAAGGGAAGAGTGGAGAAGGGGTGGAATGCCCATGGATATTCCGCCCTGGGATCCAGTTAACAAAGTGACTGCACATTGTGTGATGAGTACAATTAACTAGAAACTGAGGGGATACAAAATGGAAGGACAAAAGGAGCTCACAATCTCCCCTAATAATGTAGGGCCTATAAGGTAGGCGGTATTACCAGTTCAGTGATTCCCATACTAGCTTGGGCTTTCTAAAGATATTCTCCCTGTCACTGATTCAGAATCTCTAACGGTAGGGCGCACTGTACTTCTGAAAACCTCCACTAATAATTGGGACAATCAGCCACGTTTGACAATCACTGTGTGCAAGGAATAGTTACTTGTCATGAGGGGTGTAGGTTTGTGTTAGCTGTATGTATCACGCACAGCTGAGAAGGTCTAGACCTCTCACTCTAAAACTGGGGTAATGATAATAATACCTAAATAACGTTACTGTAGGAATCAGGGGAAGGTGTGAAAATGCAAGTCATAAAACAAAAGAGCTTTGTGCAGACTACATAGAAGAAGCTACCCTCTCCTCCTGGTTCCACTGCTACAAACCCATCTGGGCCTTTGCTAAATAATGTTATTTCTACTGGCTGTCTCACACACAAATCTCCTTTATCTGTGTCCAAAGAATCAGGATCAGAAGTAGGAGGCAAGATATTAACTAAACTAGAATCAGACTCCAAGAAGAAAAGTCACATGTCAGAAAAGTCAAACAAACAACAGACATCCAAATGGCGGTGACACTGTTAACAGTATAGGCCAGGGCGGGGGGGTGGTCATAACCAAGTCCATCAGTCACTAGTAGCTGTGTGGCCCTGTGTATATTACTTAAATCTCTGTTTCCCAATCTGTAAAACAAGAATACAAACCATATAAAACTCACAGAATCGTTCTCAGTTTTAAATGAGACAGTCCATGAAAAGTGCTTAGTACAGTGGTGGGGTACATACTAAGAAATTAAAGTCCAAAGACATTCAGAGACTAAAAGCCAGGTCTTCTGACTTAAAAACCTCTCCCTTTTTTCTGAATTCCAGGAAAGGTAAGAAGCCCTGGCCACTACACCAGAATGACGCAGATCCACAGAGAGAAGCAAGCCGTATCTTGGAGTGGGTGGGGAACGCCTTAGAAAGCAAGTGAGGAGCATATGGGTCTGATACGAGTAGTCAATACTACATTCCTGCCCCTCGGAGCCCCTTCTTATTTGAGCCCCAAGTTCTCTCCATTTCTAGGGCTTTTAGTCAAGGATACATTTAAGAGTCACTCAGAGTTAAATGAGATTGGTAGCAAAGCCCTAGGGGCTTGTCACTTGCATTCCTGTTACTTAGGGACAGTGGAAGTGTAAAAGAGCAGTGGCTTTTCCCCAGAAGACAAAGCCCAGAGATACGGCATCACCAATTTTGCCAGATCTCCTTTGAGGAACCCAGTCTTCCCTGGTCTTCTTCACTGTGTCTACTTTGTCTGTGTCCAGGATCCTTCTCACTCTAACCCATCCTGGTGCCAGTAAGTGCTTAGGTAAGGAGAATCAGCTCAACAGTACATGAGGTTCTTCGGGGCGTGGGGGGGGACATGTTTCCTTTTCTCAGCTCCTCTTACTTCCTCTCCACCCCCACTAAACTCCCATCTTCTACTTCTCTCACCTTGTACTCCTGCACCACCTCCTCCAATGGCACCACGCTGTGCTGTTTGTGACTCCTGGATTCTCGGCACACCACACAGATGGCTTCTTCATCCACCTCGCAAAAGAGCTTCAGGGCTTCTTGGTGTTTGGGACAAATGCCCTGCTCGTTCCCACGGCTCCCTCGACCAGGGGTTGGATGCATCTGCCGAATCACCTGGACCATGTTGGCCAGCTGCAGGTTGGGGCGGAAGCTCCGCCTGGGAAAGCTCTTGCGGCACTGGGGGCAGGTGAAGCACCTCCGAGGGGCTGGAGGCGGGGGCAGTGGGGTGACGGGATCTAGCTCCTCTTCCTCGTCCTCCTCCAGCACTTCCTCCTCATCCTCCTCATCCTCCCCCCTCAGGTCCCCCTCCACGTTCCCCAAGTAGTAGTCCAGGTCTTCCTCCTCGTCCTCCTCCTCCCACACGTAGTCCATGTTTTCCCAGTTGGACCCGCCCATGCCACTGGTCCAGAACACACCCTCCTCTTCCTCCTCGACTTCCTCCTCCATGTCGCCCTCATAGTCTTCATCCCGCATGGGGGTGTCCCACCCCCCACCGACCCCCACAGCCTCCACTTCCTCCTCCTCTCCGTCCTCCTCCTCTTCCTCCCGGTCTAACTCGTCCCTGTCCTCTTCATCCTCCCCTCCCCACAGCTGGGTTACACACACTCGGCAGAAGTTGTGCCCGCAGCCGATGGACACAGGGTCCGTGAAGTAATCGAGGCAGATGGCGCACACCGCCTCCTCCTGAAGGGTCTGCACAGGGTTGGGTGCCATGGCAACGGCAGCCATCTTAGTGTCCAGTCAGCCAGTGTAGACGGGCGGTGGGGGGATGGGGGGCGGGGGGGTCTTCCCTCTCAGACGCCCTGACGACCCAGCCCCACCCCCAGCCCTGCCTCTCCACACCTTGCCTCAAGCGCAGCCTGAGAAATGTCCTCCCGACAACCCACCCCTCCGCACAGAGTTCCCTACTCCCAGACGACAACCGTGTCCCTGAGAGGGGAGGGGACACAGCTGAGCGCTACCGCCAAGTCCCTCAGGTGGCCCTGAGTGCAAATCTACCCCACAGCTCCCTTGGCCTCCTCATAAACCCCCGCCCCTCCTCACTTCCTGGCTCCGCCCCCTCATTTCCGTCCCCCCCAACACTTCCGGTGCTGCGAGTTACCCAAGCTCGCGAGTTCCAGCCGCGGTCACGCTACGTCCCTTTCTACCCCTCTCCCCACCCTTACCCGGGGCCCCGGGCCCCTGGGTGACAGGAAAAGGTGAGGAGACGCTCTAGCAGGCACTCGGGAACAGGGCGGGAGACCTAGAAAGACGGAGGCGCACGCCTCTGTGATGCGAGGGAGCAGGGAACGCAGACGAAACAGAAAGCCCGGCCTCCCCCATCGCCCGCCACTGGGGATAAACTTCGGGGGACGGTGGAAGGGCTTGGCGCCTGTCTGCTCTCGGTGCTATGACCGCATCGGCCCGGCGCCATCCTACCGACCGAACACAGAGAACTGCAGCAGGGACTCCGCACCGCCGATGCCGGAAGCGGAGGGGCGGCGGTCGGTGAGCGCCCTGAAGTACTTCCGGCCCTTCTAGGCGAAGGACTTTGTTGTTTGAGGGCTCTGAGCGTCCCTCCGAGACTAGGGGGCGGGGCCTGTAGAAGTGCGGTGGAGGTGGGACCGGAGACCCTCCCCCTCCTCCTCCCCTCTGTAGTTCGTATTTCCACACCCGTTTTAGAAACTGCCGTCGGTCACTACCGCATCATTTAGATGAACTTTCCTAATTGCCATCAGTAAAGGAACGGTTGCAAATCATGACATGCACATTCACACATTGGAACACTTTAGATATAAAAAGGGAATCCTCTTCAAAATGTACAGTATTCTGAAGTGAAAAAAGCAAGGTGCTGAATAGTGTGTAGAGTATATCTGTAAAAAATGAGGGGGGGGAATAAGATGTTAAATGTATGTAATAGCTTTATAGTCTTGTTTTTACTCATAAAGTAAGGGTAGTTGTTCCTATCTCAGAGGGTTTAGTGAAGTTAATGTAATGTAAAGCTATTAGAATGTTGCTTAGCACATGGTAAGTGAGATACATGGTTTAGCTACCCATTATTATCATCGTCGTCGTCTATCTCTGGAAGAATACTAGTTTCTCTGGGAAGTCTGAGGATCCAGGATAGGAAGGACACTTTTCCGTAAATGTCGTTATGTGTGTTTTGAATTTTGAACCATGTCAATGTATTGCCTTAAAGAAAAAAAAAAAAGTTTTTTTTTTCCCCAAGTGCTATCGATTCATTTAACACTTTCTGAGCTGTGCACCACGCGTGCTCCACGCCCAAAAAACCTCGAGGTCTGTCTTCGTGGAGTCGCAGTCTAAGAGCAGGGACTCAGAATGGGTTTGCGGAATTGATTTTACTTGAGAGACTCCTAGGGGGCATGTAGAACGGTATCAGTAAAGATACTGCCGTGGTACTCAGAGCAACTTTGCCAAATAGATTATTTGTGCAATAGAAATAATACTTGATGCTTTAATATATATATATATATCGCTTAATTAAAAATTAAAAAAAAAAAAAACTTCGGGGAAAGTTACAGGAGCTATATCCATGTACAGAATCCCCAGCGAGTGTCGGACGCTGCGCGATGCCAGCGCTGGGCACGCAGAATTGACCCTGATCTCGAGGCCCTTCCCGCCTCTTGGGGAAGCTCCAAATGGACGTGCTTTCTAAAGTGGTGGTCCGAACGCGCCAAAACCACGAATCCTCGTGCGTGAACTGTACTAGGCCGTGCCGGGAGCTGCGAGCGCTACTGTGGCAGAAAAATGGGGCCACAAGACCTGAACACGGTTCAGCCGGCCCCTGATAGGAGCCCCTTTTTCCTCTGGATTTGTGACGTTTCTCAACCCCGCGAGTTCCGGCCACGTGTAGATTTCAGGGTGTAATCAGGCATACTTTTGCTATGGGTGTTTCCGTAGTGTAGTGGTTATCACGTTCGCCTCACACGCGAAAGGTCCCCGGTTCGAAACCGGGCGGAAACAATTTTTGGTCCTAGTCACTGTCTCTCCCGCATCCCGGAGAGTGAAGGCTGTCACATGAAGGACAAGTGTGTGTTTATCTCTATTTCTTTTTCTCGGAGACTGGCCGTGAGGCGGTACCGTAGCAGTCTATATTCTCCATAAGTGCTCCAACGTAAATTCAGGTCTCGTTACCTCAGCTAATCTCTTTGCTCTAACCCCCGGAAGCCTGCACGGCCACCTCTTCCGTGTCGAGGGGGCGTACACTTCGGACCCGTCGGTCCTAGTCATTAGGGCAGAGCCAGGCGCACAGTTGGCGCTCCATAATACTTCTGTGGTTGCTTAGCAGTGTGCCTACAGCCTTGCTTGTGGATCTTGGTCTCTTGGGAGAGAAAAAGTATTTTCAGTAGCTGCCCGGCTAGCTCAGTCGGTAGAGCATGAGACTCTTAATCTCAGGGTCGTGGGTTCGAGCCCCACGTTGGGCGCTAGTTCGTTTTGGAAACTAGGATAATAAAAGAGCTTTTGATGCAAGGGCAGCAAGGTATTCTCCAGACCATGACCCGCACTCGAGATGGAGTGCACCCAGCTCTAAGGCCTATCGCTTCCCGAAAAGGAGAGTGAAGGGTGACTGACGGCGGACGAATTCCTAGGGGCCTGTTCCTTAGACCACATTCCTCTTACTGAAATCCACCTATCAGCGCTCAACATGTATTAGGCGCCCTCTATTTAAGAGACGACCTGCCCGCGTGTCCCGGGCAAGCTGCCCTGGGAGGGAGGGCACTGAGTGACCCCCGGAAGCTGCGGTAGGACCCCAGGGCCCCCTGATTAGCGACCACCTTACCAGGTGATTTAGGGGTTAGTATTCCGCGCTCTCACCGCCGCCACCCTGTTTCGATGTCCGAGACCCTCATGTCCAGTATACTCTATGCTCGATATTGAGTCGATCTTTTGTGAAATGTTGCCCCACACATCCCAGCCTCCACATTCCCCCTACACATAAAGGAACGTTAAAATGTCCTTTCTTGGAACACCCTAACATGAACATCTTCAGTTTACCGGTCTTGTCAGGAAATTCTTCCTTAACTTCACTTGAATTCATTCTTTTCCATTTATTGTTCCTTAGTCCTGCAAATTCAGCCCATTTTCTATTTTCCGTCTGTAGAAGTCTCCCCACATACATACCAGACCACGAGAGAAGTCTGTTGATTATATAAAGCTGGTTTATTAAACTTGCTAAGCGAAGGATAGTACCACCTTCGGTCTCAGAAGTGTATCAAAAGGGAGCGTTAGGGAGGATTTAGCATGACACCCTCTGAGAGCAGTGTGGACAGGAATTGGGCAGAGTTTGTAAAATAGGCAGAGTTGCTAGTACAGGCCTACCTCACGCGTCCCTGGGGAGTTAGTGTTATTATGGTCTTTTCTTGGAACGTTTGGGTCTAAACAAGACGGTGTTAGAAGAGTTTGAATTTTGGCATTTCGTCTTGCACAAATGCTTGTGGATTCGTTCGCAAAGTGGTTTCAGGGTTATTTTTTACCACCTTTAGTGGGACTGGAAAACATTCCTAAAAGATTCTGGCTTTTTCATTAAGCGAAAGCCGAAGTGCACGACAGGCATAAAGATGCAGACGTAGAGAATGGACATGAGGACACGGGGAGGGGGAAGGGTAAGCTGGAACAAAGTGAGAGAGTGTCATGGACATATATACACTACCAAACGTAAAATAGATAGCTAGTGGGAAGCAGCTGCATAGCACAGGGAGATCAGCTAGGTGGTTTGTGACTTTGTGACCACCTAGGGGGGTGGGATAGGGAGGGTGGGAGGGAGACGCAAGAGGGAGGGGATATGGAGATATATGTATATGTATAGCTGATTCACTTTGTTATACAGCAGAAACTAACACACCACTGTAAAGCAATTATACTCCCTTAAAGATGTTAAAAAAAAAGAGAGAGAGAGAAAGCCTAAGTGGACAAGCTTCTCTTCCCTGTCTCCCAACAAGCCCAGGGCACGCCCGCCCGAGCTTTTTGCTACAATTCCTGCTTTTCTCTCCTCTCCACCCCTTCCACCGCCGCCCCTCGGGCCAGGTCTGGTTTAGAATCCCTGTGCTAGTAAGTGACCCACGTTGCTCTTGGCGTTCATAGGTTCAGACGTTAGGCAAACGCATGGTAGGATATTTGGTCTTTTTCCCGAGCGGTAGTAAAAGCTGCAGAGGCAGAAGGACTCGCACTGATTTACGTCTTGGATTCTTTCAGGAATGAGGAGCAGGAGCTGTGAGGGGACTGAGACCGCGTCAGGGAGAGGGGCCGGAAGGACACAGTCACGGTCCAGACAGGAGGCGGCTGGCGCCAGGGGCAAGGCAGCAGCCGACCGGAGAAGCGGTGAAAGAGCTGGATGTATGGTTTGTACTCAGGGCAGGAGAGCGGTCTCCTGGATTTCTGCTTTCGATGGTTTAACAACCGAGATCGGATACTGAAGATTGGAAGTGGTGGGGGAGAGAGGAGAGAGGAGTAATGAGTTCAGTCTTGAACAAGTTGGGAGACGTCTAAAGGGACATGTGCAAGACAGGGGAGAGCAGTCTTAGCTGGAGTCTCAGTTGCAGGGATAGAGTGTGGGTCAAGCTGTGAGCTGGGATCTGACCCTCAGGGAGATGGCCTCAGGTACAAGAAGGAGGAGTCGTAATAGGAGGAAAGCCAGCAGCGAAGCTTCCATTGAAGCCAAGGGAGTCGAGATGTGCAAAAAGGGACGACAACTGGGTAGAGTCAAATTATAATCTAGGAAGGGAAAATGGTAAAGCGTCCATGGATTGGGCCACTTGCAGCCCCCTTGGTAACCTTGAACTAGACTTGGACAAGAGGGCCTCCTGCCCTGTGCTCTGGGGGAGAGGGCCTTCCGTGTCACAGACACTTTAAGGATCCCTACTCAGTAGGACTCAGCCTCTGTTCCAATTCCTGGTTACCTAGGTCTTTGGGAACAAGCATCAGCATCAGAAAAATATTTTGCAATATTATACCATCGATACTACTCTTAAATTTGCATACATGTAGATCTACATATAGCATATGTTAAACCTCATCCCAATTCTGGAAATTGAATGAGTTTTATTTTTATAAAATACTTAAAAGATTTCACTACGTTTTCAAAATTTAATAAATTTTTTCAGCTTTATTTAAATAACATCGACTTAAAATTTGATATCCACTAATTTCAATCTCCCCTTTATTCTTTTATTTTTTTTTTTTGGTGGTACGCGGGCCTGTCACCGTTGTGGCCTCTCCCGTTGCGGAGCTCAGGCTCCGCGGCCATGGCTCACAGGCCCAGGCATGTGGGATCTTCCCGGGGTGGGGCACGAACCCGTGTTCCACTGCATCAGCAGGCAGACTCTCAACCACTGCGCCACCAGGGAAGCCCTCCCCTTTATTCTTAATAATTTTGTATAATTTCTAAGAAATATATAATTATTTTGAAAGCATATGTAAAATTAATTTCATTGTTGCTTGTTCGTATCTAATTTACATTTTGACGAAAATATATTCAAATCTCATATATTTTGAATGTATTTGAACCTTTTAGATCTAACTGTCAATAGAGCACAAATTATCTGAAAATTTAAACCCGGCAGCTATCTCCCTAGAAGACAGAGATAATGGAGAGGGTTATCCAGCCTCAAGTCACATTTTACCTTCCCTCCCACGAGGCCAGCTGCTTTAATTCACACTTTTTTTTTTAATTGCTACACTTGATTGATTTCACTACCCACTAACGGATCGCGCTCCACAGTTTGACAAACACTGTTACCCGAGGCCACCAAGGGACCGGTATTCCAGGGCAGAATGGTTCCGGGGGCTCTGAGCCAGGGGGTGGGCAGGGGGTCCTGGACATTGACCATGATCATAAGTCCTATAAAAGGTATGGAGGAACAAATGGTCGTGTGTTTCCGTAGTGTAGTGGTTATCACGTTCGCCTAACACGCGAAAGGTCCCCGGTTCGAAACCGGGCGGAAACAACTGCGGTATCTTTTTTTTTTTTTTTTCCCCTGCTAAAACAGTTTCTTCCAGTTAACTTGCCTACATCTGTCATTTGTTGCCGGAATGTATGTGCATAAAAGTACGCATAACTTTTACAGTTTTATCTATACTCCTGTCTTTTCCAATCTAGTACCAGTTCCCTTCAAGCTAATATGTTCCAGATCTCTAGGTCTGTAGTGCAAAAGCAGGTGGTCTACGTCATTAGAGCCAGGCTTCACAGAACTTAAAATCCTAGAAGATTTAGAGGCAGCAAAAGGCGGGAATGCCACTCAACGACAAATGAAATATTTTAAAAAGTACAAGAAGGAGTGCGTTGGAAACGTATAGTGAAGTCAGGCCGGGGAATTGTTCACAGGAAGGATAGCAGTAATAACCACACCATCTATCACATCATGTTGACTGTGTCTGGTCCTGTTGTAGGTGTCTCCCTCTACTGTAGGTGAGGCCACTGAGGCACAGACACATCACATAAGGTGAGCAAATGTGGGGTAGAGGAAATAGTAGACAGTGCTAAAGGACAGAGAATGGGGGAAGAAACAGGGCACCGAAAGAAATTCAAGTTAGCACAGCCGGGAAAGCACCTGGTTCTGCCAGTGATCTGCTGGTGACTGGCTCCCGCTCGGCGCTGCTGGCTATCGCGACAACCTCCACCTTACGGACACCACCGTGAGCGAGTCTGAGTTTTTCTACCCCGACTGGTTTCACTCCCATCCTGCGCCTCCTCATCAACCTGTCCTCAGCGGCAGTGCAGAACAGTAAAAAGAACCATCAGTCTCTCCAGAGGTGTCTCGGTCAGCCGCCTTCTTCACGGATCCTCACTTGCTGCGCATCTGTTTCGGGCCTGTGCGAAGTAACAGGTGTGTTGAGAACCGGGCTCCAGAGATCAAGGGGAAAAGGCAGCGAAGGCTTCACAGAAGCAGGCCAGCGGTGCTTGGAGTCCCCAAAACAGAGTTCCCGGCTGGAGAGATGTCAATAGAGAAACGCACGATGTGGACTTTTGCAGTGCAGCCTGGAAAATGGGGTTCACACTTTCATACACCTGACGGTACACCAACTTACACGTGAGAGAAGCAACTTCTTTCCCAGGACTTCTGTCAGACTTGAAAGTCAAGTAGAGAAAACATCAAAGTGGTAAATCAAATTCTCTTTCAAGTTTCACGCATTTTTTTTTTCTTTTTCTTTTTTTGGCTTCGCTTCGCAGCTTGCGGGATCTCATTTCCCAGACTAGGGATCGAATCCTGGCCCTGGCAGTGAAAGCGCCGAGTCCTAACCATTGGACCTCCAGGGAATTCCCTAAAATTTCACACATCTTAAATGCAGACAAAACATAACCAGAAATAGCCCAGTGATGGCAAAACTTGTTAGGCCACCTGCATTCACATAACTTACACACACACAGAATCAATATCAGTCCCATTTCTTTATCATTGCTCTTTTATACTTATTTGTATGCCTTACCAGGGTTTACAGATGTAAACCCAACCAAGAGTGACAGGGCCCTGTCATGCAACTTAGAGCCCTAGAAGAGTGAAGAATTTTGGACCCCACTTGGAAGAATTCTCCCAGGCTTTCCCCTGCTGACCCAATTTCTTTTTTTTCCTCGTGTTTTTCAGACTAATTTGAGATGAGTCACTACAGTTCCTGCATCCGAGGCTCCGGACTGCCAGAGGTTCTCTTGCAACCCCTCCAAGCCGACCCAGGTCTCTGGGAGGCCAGGACCATCACTCTGTCCTTTCACTCTTCTCCAGGTGGATTTTGGTCTGTGCCTCAGCTAACATAAGAGTTGTCATCTGACTTCCTTGGGGAGACAGTAAGCAAATTCAATGCAACACAATTAACACCAAAGAACCAGCTGGACTGAGCAATAAGCTCCACAGAAAGCTGTCTCATGTGAGTCATATTTCTTTTGGGTTACATTTAATGCTAAATTGTCAATAGGACTTGACAGCTTTCCTAGATTCATCTTGTTTCAATTAATGCTAAAATTATTATCTTTTTGATGCTTAAATTATAGCTGCTTGTCAGTGGAAGCCCCTTTAAATTGGCCCCTTGGTCCTTTCAGCATTGCCCTGGCAATTTGAGAGCATCCTTGTTTCCTGGTAGAAACTCACACTTCGGGTCTATCTATAATTTTTCCTGGATGCAGGAGAATGTTCAGGGAGATTGAATTTTAGTGAAGAGTAAAAGAAAAGAACCAAATCTGGGTGTCAGGACAGTGCATGGGGCCAAAAGTCCCTGGCTCCCCCACTTCTGAGGTACCCTAGGGAAATCCTTTAAAGGATGTAAGCTTACACTGAGAGCTCTATTTAATTGTAGCTTTGCTAGATCTTTACTTTTTTTTTTTCAAATAAACCTCAACATTATTACTCTATAAAATTATTTACCTAAATCTCTCACTCAAAAGTAATTGTATTCCTTTTTGCTTTCATTTTTTAAACTTTTATTAGAAAATTTAAAGTAGACAGAATGGTATTAGGAAACCCCAAGTACTCATCACTCAGCTTCAACATTTTTCTCTCTTCCACCATTTCTGTTTTATCTCTGCATCTACCACTTCCCATCCCACTGGCTCTTTTCTTCATAATCCTCATAGATCTCATGGAATAGCCTTCTATATTCGCTCTATTGATCATCTCCCTTTCCCTCTGGTTCTTTTATGTGTAAAACTTCAAGGTTAGGAAATAATATTAATAGCTACAAATCTCATGAATTGGGTCCTTACCGTGGACTAGAAACTGTTCTAGATGCTGGGCATCATTGACTCCTTTGCACCCTTGCAACAAACCTATGGTGTGCCACTATTAAAAGGAAACTTCATTCACTCATTCATTTACATTGCAGTGAAAAAGACAGACCAGGTCCCTGCCCTCCTGATGTTTACCTTCTGATGGGCAATTAAAATAACAAACAAATAAACAGATAGAAAAATAATCTCAGAGACTGATAAGGACTGTAAGAAAATTAATGAGGGTGATCTGATAGAGTGTCAGGCAGAGCACAATATTAGAGAGATAGGCCAGAAAAGATGCATCAGAAGAGGTGACAATGAGCTGAGTCTGGAAGATAAGAAAGAGCCAGGGCTTCCCTGGTGGCGCAGTGGTTGAGAATCTGCCTGCTAATGCAAGGTACACGGGTTCTAGCCTGGTCTGGGAAGATCCCACATGCTGCGGAGCAACTAGGCCCGTGAGCCACAACTACTGAGCCTGCGCATCTGGACCCTGTGCTCCGCAACAAGAGAGGCCGTGATAGTGAGAGGCCCGCGCACCGCGATGAAGAGTGGCCCCTGCTTGCCACAACTAGAGAAAGCCCTTGCACAGAAACGAAGACCCAACACAGCCAAAAATAAATAAGTTAATTAATTTTTAAAAAAAAAAAAGAAAGAAAGAGCCAGACTTCCAAATATCTTGGGGAAGAGGGCTTTGGGAGAGGGAGCAG
The DNA here is from genome assembly GCF_002837175.3 of Physeter macrocephalus. NCBI lineage: Eukaryota > Metazoa > Chordata > Mammalia > Artiodactyla > Physeteridae > Physeter > Physeter macrocephalus. The sequence continues at coordinate 31,784 of NW_021145987.1, read as the reverse complement.
AGAGTTCAAAGGCCCTGAAGTAGGTGTAAACTTGGTGGGTTCAAGGACGGAAGACCAGGGGCTTGGAGGCTGAGGAGCCACACCTATACCTCCTTGGCTCTGCATTTGGATGACTGCCTCCGCGCCATTTGCTGGTTTTGTTTGCAGGTGGATAGAACAGTGAGTGGAGGACACGGGATCTTATGTCTTTGAGGACTCCCAGGCAAATGAAGAACACAGTAGAGTTTTTAACACAATGAAGAACACAGTAGAGTTTTTAACACAATGTGGAGTTTTTAAGGACAAATGAATTAACACATAAGTTCATTCAGAAAATTTCAAATAAACAATAAACACCAGCTCTAGATTCCAGCTGTGACCTAATCACTGCCTCCCCAGTGCCTCCCTCACCTCACCACGAATTGAAGGTTCAGATAAATTCTGTAATTGTCATTTAAAATGTCTAAGAGAATATCACCAGTGGCTTAGATGTTCAGGAAGATGCCTTTTGGTAACCTTAATTCATGAAAGAACGAGTGAAAGGGATTGTTCCATTTGTTTCAAAAATTTCTAGCTTTATAAGAAGAACAACAATATTTGTAAATTAAATTGAAAACCTTGAGGAAAACTAGACTTTAACATTTGCAACTGTAATACATTGAATATTAATCACAAAAGAAGTATGTATTGAAAAGGATACATACTTTTCCCTATTCAAAAGACTCCCCCTTGCCCTTAGGCACTAAACATCTCAAATGATAGCAGAGAGGGTTTCCCAAAATAGTCAGTGATTTTAGTTCAGTTGGTCCTGACACAGAATAGAGGAGCAGGTCATTCTGGGTCATCATTTTTGGCCGCTCTTCCTTTCGCAGGCAGTCCTCCAGAATTAGCTTGCTCTGGTTGACATTTTGTCTTCCTCCTTACCCACAATTCACATTCCCCATGACACCAGCATGTGACTGAGACCTGCCTTTTTCCTGGGGGGACTTGCACCCTTAAACCAATGTGATATGACATAAACAGCAATGAAATAATGGGTGAGCATTTGGTAATGATTGAACCTTCTCTCCTGATGCTACACAGACCATAGAAGAATGATTTTCTCAAGTTTAGTAAAGGGAAACTAGTTGCTGTTAAAGAAAAAGATGATACTGGAGTATTTTTAGACTAGTTAGAATATAGCCATGAATATATTAAACCTGGAAATAATCTTCTGTTTCAAATGAGGTTTTTAAATAAGAATATTCGTGTGGATGGTTGATTAATAAATTACATATAAATAATATATAATCATTGTTTTAGACAATGATTATTTAGACAAACTACATGCATGATCTAATAATTTATATATCCCCCATATGACACCAAGACCTTATATAACATCACATACAAATTTAATGTCTTATATCTGGTTGGAGTCTTCTTGTCCGAGGAGAAAATTTGCCGAGTAAAAAATAACTGAGCAGGCCTTTCCAATGATGTCATGGCTTTACAAGTGAAGAAAACATGATGGCCTCCCACAGAAGCAGGACTGAAAAGAGAAAAAAATGTTGTCCTATAGAATTGGATTAGAAACCATAAATTAGAGTGACAATGTGATCTTCAAAATCTTTTGTCCAAGTATGTGCCTGTGAGAGGCAAAAGGAAGGTCCCTCTCCCTGTTGGCCCTGCAATGGTTATTATCCTATAGGACAGACAGTGAGGGACCCTGTTAATTTTAAGGGGGTAGGAACAGTCACATGTTAGGTTTGTTGTTAAAGCATCCCGATGCCACCAAGGCAGTGAAGAAACAGCCAATCTCATTCATGACTGGTGGGAGGTAAGATCACCCTGTAGCACCCATAGCCTGGTGATTTGTCTATTTTACATTACAACTTCATATATACCTTGACCCAGGAATCTTACTTCTTGGGAATTTGCCTTACAGATATAAGTTCAAAAGTGCAAAGTGACAACACTACATGCTTATTAACTGCAGCATTGATTGTAATAGCAAGAGATTGGAAACTATGAATATCCATCAGTAGGTGATCTGTTAAACTAGGATTCATCTACAGTGGAATATTATGCAGCTGCAAAAAAAGACTGAGGAAAATTTTTATGTCTTGAGATGGAAAGATCATCAAAATATAACAGAGCTGTAATTATATTTTTGTGTAAAATAGGGGAAAACAAAAATATATTTGCATTAAAAAAACTCTGGAAGAATATGTACATAGATACAAAACTTGTTACCTAAGAAGGGAGGATGGAAGTTAGATTCTTTTCACTGAATATTTTTATAGATGGTTCAATTTTTGAACAGTACAGTTTATTACCTACTCAAAAGATGTTTTTAAAACTCATTTTGTGGTGCAGCCTCTGTGGAAAATGGTATGGCAATTCCACAAAAAATTAAACAGGGAAATACCATCTATCAGCAAATCCACTTCTAGATATATACCCAAAAGAGGTGAAAGCAGGAACTCGAACATGTGTACTAGTAGTACACCCGTGTTCATAGCAGCATTATCCACAGTCGCCAAAAGATGGAAGGGACCCAAGTGTCTATCGAGAGATAAATGGATAAACAAAATGTGGTATATACATACAATCGAATATTATGTAGCCTTAAAAGGAAGGAATTCGGACGCATGCTACAACATGGAAGAACCTTGAAGACATTATGCTAAGTGAAATAAGCCAATCACAAAAGGACAAATATTGTATGGTTCATCTTATATGAGGTCCCTAGAGTAGTCAAATTCATAGAGACAGAGAGTAGAATGGTGGTTGCCAGGGGCTGGGAGAAAGATAGTTAGGGAGTTAATGTTCACTGGGTACAGAGTTGCAGCTGGGGAATATGAAAAAGTTCTAGAGATGGATGGTGGTGATGGTTGCCCAACAATGTGAATGTGTTTAAAGCCACAGAGCTGTGAACTTTAAAATGGTGAAAATGAACAACAAGGTCCTACTGTATAGCACAGGGAACTATATTCAATATCTTGTAATAAACCATAATGGAAAAGAATATGAAAAACAATCTATATCTAATATCTATATCTATCTATATTATCTTTGCTGTACACCAGAAGCTAACACAACATTGTATATCAACTATACTTCAATTTTTTTTAATGGTGAAAGTGGTAAATTTTATTATGTATGTCTTAAACAATTTTTAAAAACCCACTTTGTTACTAGGTAAAGGATAGATTAATCAATGAACAGGAGAGTGACGACAAAACGCCTTAGTGAATATCACACACAGGGAATTTCCCGTACAGGATTTCTTTATTTTTTCCGAAAGCGGGTCAGGCAAGGAAGTGCTTCGTGTGACCAAAACAGACACCTCGCCCAACGTGGGGATCGAACCCACGACCCTGAGATTAAGAGTCTCATGCTCTACCGACTGAGCTAGCCGGGCGCGTGTGCCGTTTTTTTTCAGTAATTCTTACTTCATGGGAGGATTCGGGCTGTATCTAGCTCCAGGTTTGAAGTTAGTTGGGATAAGATCTGGCCACTAAACACAAGATTTTTAGCAGCCCAAGAAACTCAAACTCTACCGATCGTGCTTCACTGACCGTCCCGCCCACTTTCGTCCGTTTTCTGCTTGCCCTTTTCTGCCAGCGACCTCGCCCTTTTCCATCCCTGGAAAACGTGCGGCTCAGTGCAGGGAAAAACTTCGCACGCTGATGCCATCGACGAGCTCACCCTGTGATTTTTCAGTCCGAAGTTTAAAGGCAGAGCCGCGTGCTTGGGCTTGTAGTGGGTGAAGGCCGCCGACTCCTCCCATCTGCGCAAACTCCACTCTTAGGGGTTTTCCTAGTGTTCCGCAAACACCCTGCGTTTCGAAACGTGGAAGGAGAGGAAGCAAAACGGTCACGCCCGTCCGCGCTGGAGATGCCGGGGATCGAACCCGGGGCCTCATACATGCAAAGCATGCGCTCTACCACTGAGCTACATCCCCACTGTCTCGGGCTGTCTTTTCCATGTTCCCTTAGTCCTTTATTGGCGAAAGGCAAGGGTGAACGGATGGCATCGCCAGTCGTGACAACCCAAACGCAGCAGAACTCGGCGGCCAGCGCCGGGAGCTGTTCCAGGGTCCTCTACTGATTCTAGGCGAGCGGACCTCTACCGAGGGTCGCCCGGGGGGAGCACAGGACCGGGATAAACCCTTGGAGGCAGCGGGGAAAAAGAAGGGAAAGTCATCCGGCACGATGCCCAAAATGAACTGTGAGCCGAAAAAAGGAAAGTTAAGACTGGGTGCAGGATGTTACTTTTGTTAAACAAAAAGAGGGGGGAGTGTAGCAAAATATGTAATATTTTATAAAGTAATTCAGAATTGCAAAGTTGATTGCTTGGGATTGTAAGGGGACTGGGGCGTAGGTGATGGGCAGATTTTTCACTGTTAACTGCTCTGTATATCTGAATTTTGAGCCACATTTAAATTAATTCAATCCAAGAAAAGTTTACCGAGCTCTACTGTGTACCAAGAACTGCTCTAGAAAACTGGAGGTTCAACCGTGAACAAAACTGACATAGTCCATTACATCTATCAGCTCGTATTCCAGAGGAGGTAGAGTGCTAGAGAGAAAACAGAGCCAGCGTTGAGGGAGAAAATGTAGTAATGTGTGATTTTGAGAAGGTGACTTTTGAAAAAAGGCTTGAAGGAGATGGGACCAGAGCCATGCAGGTATCTGAGGAAAGAGAGGTCCAAGTAAAGTTAACAGTCAGTTTAAAGGCCCTGAGGTAGGATCTTTCTCACATGTTATTGCAGGAATAGTAAGAAGGTCCATGTGGCAGGGGAGAGTGATAGGAGATGAGGGTGGAGAGGTTGTGTGCAGGGGATGGAGAGGAAGAATGGGTAGGGCCTTTAGACGATTGTGAAGACTTCGACTTTTACTCTGAGAGAGATAGGAGCCACAGGAGGATTTGAGCAAAGGAGAGCCCTTATCTGATTTAACATTTTAACAGGATTGTTCTCACAGCTGGATGGAGAAGATAGGGCAGGAGTGGGACAGAAGGGGAGAAAACTGTTGTGATCATCAAATTATAGGAGATGATGTGGTGGAGAGAGTGAGAGAGTGAGGAGATGCTGAGGACTGTGAGTGGGGCCTTTGCATTTCCCCTGTCTGGGGGAGCCTCAGAGGGCTCACCCCTTTGGGCCCGAGCACCTGGAGGGGTGGAGTTGTTAACTGGGATGGGGTGGGAAAGGCTGTGGGAGGAGCAGAGCAGAAGTGCATTGTGGAAACGGTGAGTGTGTGCCTCCCCCTTAGAATGCTGCATGTGGAGATGCTGCCCAGTGAGTTGGATGTGGGAGCCAGGCATCCTAGGAAGAGCTGGGCTGGGGATTTGTACTGTGGAGCAGGTAGAAGGTCTTTTAAGCAAGAAAGTGGAAGAGATCACAAGGAAGTGAGTATAGACAGAAGTTCAAGGGTTGAGCAAGGGCAGGGAGAGGAGGAGGAAACCACCGCGGTGGCCAGGAAGTGGGTAGGAGGCCATGGAGGTGGGAGGAGAGTCAGGGAGTACAGCATCCCGAAAGTCGCTGAGAAAGGGTGTCCGGAAGGAGGAAGCATCAGAGGAGAGGGGAGGTAAGGCCTGAGAAGGGGCCTGCTTTCACTTTTGGGTTAGGATCGCTGTGGTCACTGGTGACCTTGACAAGAGCAGTTTCTGAGGAGGTTGGGGAAGAAAATCTGCCCCAAGTGCCCTCCAGAGGGAGTGAGGTGAGAGAGGGTGTGAGCAAATAACACTGGCAGTTCTGGGCTGGGGTAGGGGGACTGTAGAAACGAGCTAGAGAAAAAAAGGATTGGGTTTTGGAGGGGTATAACACCGAATAAAGTGGGGGAATTGACTGTAAGTGTATTACTTGCTTAAAAAAACAAAAATAAAGAATAAACGGGGAGGCGGGGGGACACAATCGCGGGAGAGGTAGCTACAAAAGTGGATACAAGGCCACGCTTGGGGGTCGGGGGCAAGAGTCAGGTTCCAGACTCTAAATTTAGCTCAGCACAGGGCTGGACAAACTTGAGCTCCAGGAACCTGACACTGGTCCGGCGCCAGGCCCTCGGGCTGTGCTGGGTCGGCCTCGGGCGGCAACTGGGAGCGGCGCCCAGATGGGCGTGTGCTTCCACCTGTCCCGGCCCGTTTCCCAAGACTGAGTGGGTCAGGCTGGGGCGGCTAGACAGGCTCGCGTCAGGGCTGAGAGAAGGGAGAGACGGAGAGAAGGCGCCGCGGGACCCAGGAGGCCGCGGGCCAAGGCGGGATATTGAGGGGCCCAGAACGGGAGCGCAGAGCACTGGCCTGCACTGAGATCCCCTCGCCCTGTGCTGCCCAGTCAGCTATCAAAGCGCACCCTCCCCTCACGTTTCCCATCCTGGCGCACCCTCAGCTCAAGTCTCTGCCAGCAGGCGTCAGCCCCGCCTTTCTTCTTCCCGTGGGCGCTCGGAGGCCCGCCCCGGCCGCTGCGCTGGGAGCGGCGTACCGTAGGGTAGGGTAGCCTCTCCCGCGCCGCCCGACTTGGGTGAGCTGAGGGTGCGCATGGCGGCCGTGGGGCCGCGGACTGGCCCGGGCGCCGGGGCCGAGGCGCTGGCGCTGGCGGTAGAGCTGCAGGGCGAGGCGACCTGCTCCATCTGCCTGGAGCTCTTCCGGGAGCCTGTGTCCGTCGAGTGCGGCCACAGCTTCTGCCGCGCCTGCATCGCGCGCTGCTGGGAGCGTCCGGGCGCCGGGGCCACCGCCGCGTCCCACAAGTTGCCCTGCCCGCTGCCCTGCCCCCAGTGTCGCGAGCCCGCGCGCCCGGGCCAGCTGCGGCCCAACCGGCAGCTGGCCGCGGTGGCCACACTGCTGCGGCGCTTCAGCCTGCCAGCGGGCGCGCAGGGGGAACGCGGGCCTCCGGAGGCGGTGGCGGCCGGGTGCGCGCAGCACCGCGAACCGCTCAAGCTCTACTGCCAGGACGATGGACGTGCCATTTGCGTGGTGTGCGACCGCGCCCGCGAGCACCGCGCTCACGCCGTGTTACCCCTGGACGAGGCGGTGCAGGAGGCCAAGGTGAGCGCCGTCCCCACCCCTGCGCGCCCCCGGGACCCCCAGTCCCCGTTCTGCGTTCCCGCGCAGGCAGGAAGGCCCAGGTGACCCCCTGCTTCTTTTCCCTTATACCATGCTGCGCAGCATTGGCTTCGGGACTGAGCGTGGCTCTCCCTCTGTCACCCCCGGCACCACCAATACCACCTTCCCAAACCCCTCGCGTTTCCCTTTGGGCCCCTACTGGACCGCCTGCACGATGCCCCACAGATTTGGAGATTTTCTTTCTGTCGGTACCTGGCTTTGAGCGGTTTCTACGTCACACCCACACATTCGCTACCCCCACTCTCAGCCCTTTCCCTGGGCATAGCTCTGTTCGATGTTCTCACCTTCTGTGGCCGAGTGGGACGACTTTCCCAAGAGGTCGGGGTAAGGGGGTGGGTGGTTCCAGGGCTGAGTAGAGAGCCAAGAGTCATCTGGGATTCTGGCACCTCCCTTTCCTGCCAACTTGCTAGGGTGTGCGCGGAGGCCTCTGGCACAGTCCCCAGTCTTTCTTTGCTCTTATCCTGCTCCAACTCTCCCACCCAGAGGGCTTTCTGATGGTGGTGAGAGCAGAAGACAGGACTAGGCAGGTTGGGCTGTTGGATGGCTTGATTTCAGTCTGCATTGTGCACAGATGGTCTTGAGGACGGGAGACCCTGAGGCCTTTGGAGTCACCCAGCAGCTGTCCTGTACCCTTACGTGCAACCTGTGCAGGCTGTAGCCATCCCGACGTCCAGAGGTGGCTTCAACCCTGCCGCCTCCTCCTCAATGAACAGGGCCTTCCCTTTCTCCTGAGTGGCTTCAGGAAGGCACATGTGGGAGTTGCCAGAATCCTCTCCCCACAATGTCCTCCTTCTCACTCTTCCGCAGGAGCTCCTAGAGTCCAGGCTGAAGGTCTTGAAGAAGGATCTGGAGGATTATGAGGCATTTCGTTCCACCGAAGAGAAGGAGAGCAAGGAGCTCCTGGTGAGCATGGCAACCCCCAGGTTGGCTCCCCTGGGTGACAACAGAGGGCCACCCACTACTCAGTCTAGGCGTGTGTGGCTTTGGAGTGTGTGCCTGTGGAACAGCAGAGGTGGATTTTAGAAATATAATGAGATGCATATTATATAGGGTGACCGTGTAATTTATTATATAACCAGAGCTTTGGAGAGTGAAAGGGAGGGCTAAAATAATTATTTTAGAACAGCTGGCTTGACATGGAACTGTCCAGGTGAATCAGGATGTATAGTCCCCCTAATATTATGTAATACCCCAGGTAGGGTCTGTGGAGCATCTTGTAATTGAACACATTAATATTTCCATAGAGGGCTTCCCTGGTGGCGCAGTGGTTGCGCGTCCGTCTGCCGATGCAGAGGAACCGGGTTCGCGCCCCGGTCTGGGAGGATCCCACATGCCGCGGAGCGGCTGGGCCCGTGGGCCATGGCCGCTGAGCCTGCGCGTCCGGAGCCTGTGCTCCGCAACGGGAGAGGCCACAACAGAGGGAGGCCCGCATACCCCAAAAAAAAAAAAAAAAAAAAAAAAAAAATTTCTATAGAGAAACATATGAATATTCATACTAAGTGGGAGCCTTCTGTCAGTCTATGGCATATTTTACCACTAAAGGAATTATGAAAAAAACTTTTTTTCATTTTTAGAGTTTTTTAGATTTTGAAATCGAGGCTAGGGGAGAGGGGTTGGGGGGATGGGGGAGGGGATGGCAGAGCTGCTCCCCACCCAGCAGAGGGCAGGAGGTTCTGGGACTTGGGTTTTCAGCAGCCGATTGTGCTTGCATCCCCCTGCCCAGCGCTTGGGGTGATATTTTGTCTTCCTTGAAGTGGAACAGGAAAGTGAATGGGGTTCATTTTGGTTAAGGTGGGCAAATGTGGGTCACTGTCATTTTCTATCTCGAAAATTCAGTTCCTAGCTCAAAAAATTGGGGTTAAGAGAATGAAAGGATCCACTAAGGCCTGTTAGGGAAGGGCTCTTAAGTTCTGGAGTTGGAAAATGGAGGGAGAGGAACCTGAGGGCCGCCCCCACTTAAGGGAAGGAGGTGTGGGGTGAAGGGGAGGACCCTGTGTACAGGTGCTCCAGGGTCCTTTCCTGATCCTGAACTGCATCTGGTACACCTGCATCCCATGCACATCTCAGGTATTCTCTTCTGAACATTCACTTCCCTCCACAAGGAAGGGCTCACCCCTCACCCCTCCAGATCTCCACCCTGCTCTGCTGGAAAAAAAGAGTAAGCATGTGGCTCTTTGGCCATTGCTGTACATCCAGGATCCAGAGGGCCTTCTCCAGTTTGGGCAGCTTCATGGTATCTGGCCCCACACCCCATGACATTGCTTAGCACTTTCTACTCTGTCCTACACCCACCCAGCCAACCCCCCTCTGACCCACACATCCTTTATGATTACAAAATACCTGCTTAATGAGACAACCATTGCTGCTATGAGAACAAGGAGAATGAATATTTTTATTTGAAAATGCTCTTGCCATTTAGAGGAGTAGTTCTCAACCGGTGGCAATTTTGGGCCCCAGGGGACATTTGGCAATGTCTGGAGATATTTTTGGTTGTCAGCACTGGGGCACAGGTGCTACTGGTGTTTACCGGTAGAGGCCAGGGTACTGCTTAAACATCCTGCAAGGCATAGGACGGCCCTCCACCACAAATAATTATCTTGCCCCAAATGTCAATAGCGCCGAGGTTGGAAACCCCGATTTAGAGTATTTTGTTCAATATTGTCCCACTCGTGTTATTTCCTTGGGAGACCATATGCTGTAATTGCAGGAAGCTTGGACTCTGGTGTCAGACTCCCTGGATTAGAATCCTGACTTCCCACTTCCTGCTAACGCACCTCTCTGTTTTGGTCTTCTCATTTGTAAATCAGGATGAGCGTGTACCCGCGTCACTGGGTGGTTGTCAGCATTGAGGGAGTTAACACCTGTAAAGTTTCCTGTGCTGTTGCTGCCTGCTTGCCCAACATCCTGAAGACTGGGGAGCAGTGAACTGAACCCAGGTCTCCTGACTTCAGAACCCACTTATAGTCTCCTCTTCCAGCCACCCCCTTCTCCCTTAGAGTTGTTAGGGAAGAGGAACTTTGACAGTGGAGCTTGTCCTGGAGGGATGGAATCCTTCTCACTGGCCACCAGAGGCCTCACTTGTTATATCATGCAGAGTCCCTCCCAGGTGTTCCCATAAAGAATCAAGAGGATCAGGAGAGAGAGTCTGTGTCTGAAAACACAGGGGTGAAAATCCTGTGGATAGTGGTAATGGAAAGAATAGAATATAAAGCTTGCACCCAGCATACTCTTACTTAGGTCGTTGTGGGTGTGCTGTTACCTCTGATCACTGGCATTGATTTTCCTTCCTTCTTTCTACTTTTCTGCATTTCCAGGTTTTGGATTATGAACATGTGTTGCCTTTACAATTGCTAAACAGAAAAAGTGCTTTTTAAAATGAAGTAAAGTGAAGAGTGAAAGTTGGAGGGGTGACAAATGTTAAAGTACAAAATTCAAATGAGTAAAATTTAAAGATCTTATTGGCTTTATCCAGTGGTTCGTAAATCAGCCAACATCCCATCTTGCAGAAAGAAAGAAGTTCTCAAGAGCTATACAAGGCAAGAGACTTTACAGGCAGAGGAAGCAGGAACAAGGAAGTTGTACTAGGCAAAAAAGTGGGTTGGCCACAGAGGCTCAGGAGTAGAATAGTTGTTTTGACGGTTAAGAAGGCTTTTCATTGGCCCAACAGCATGGGCTCCCACTCACCAAGAATGATCTAGCAGCTGCTGCTGCCCCATGTTCAGCCTGGCAGCAACAGAACCACTGCAGAGGCCTGATATAACATCATCCTTGAAGGAAACCAGTTACTTGGTAGCAGATGGATTGCACCGGACCTCTCCCACCCTGGAAGGGACAGCATTTTATCTTGGCTGGAACTGACACATTTCTGAGTAAGAGTTGTCTTTTCTGCCTGCAGAGCCCAAGCCAGCACTACTAAGGACTTATAGACTGTTTGATTCATCAACATGATTTATGATCCCAAAGTAGTTTGGGTGTCTGATTAGAGAGGGAATTTAAACATAAGAAGTGCTGTGAAGGTAGAAGTATTTTAAATTTATTTCCAATCTTGCAGTTTTGATATCCTATTAGTACATGTTTTTAATGCTGTGAATATGCTTCTTTAAATGTGAGACCTGCCATCATCTCTCCATGTAGATACTTGCCTCACCCTTGCAGCCTAACAATGAATTAGGGTACTTTGTCGGCCTGCTTGTCTGACAGCCAGTGACATCATTGATTTACTTTAAGTTTCTTTTTTTTTTTTTTTTTTGTTTGTTTGTTTGTTTTTTTTGCGGTACGCGGGCCTCTCACTGTTGTGGCCTCTCCCGTTGCGGAGCACAGGCTCCGGACGCGCAGGCTCA